>NC_091282.1:659510996-659812928 GCF_032444005.1 Ranitomeya imitator
TATTATACACACACCTGCCACCCAGGGATTATATTATACACCCACCGGCCACCCAAAGATTATGTTATACACCCACCGGCCACCCAAGGATTATATTATACACCCACCGGCCACCCAAGGATTATATTATACACCCACCGTCCACCCAAGGATTATATTATACACCCACCGGCCATCCAGGGATTATATTATACACCCACCGGCCACCCAGGGATTGTATTATACACCCACCGGCCACCAAGGGATTATATTATACACCCACCGGCCACCAAGGGATTATATTATACACCCACCGGCCACCAAAGGATTATATTATACACCCAGCGGCCACCCGAGGATTATATTATACACCCAGCGGCCACCCAGGGATTGTATTATACACCCACCGGCCACCCAAGGATTATGTTATACACCCACCGGCCACCAAAGGATTATATTATACACCCACCGGCCACCCAAGGATTATATACACCCACCGGCCACCCAGGGATTATATTATACACCCAGCGGCCACCCATGGATTATATTGTACACCCACTGGCCACCCAGGGATTGTATTATACACCCAGCGGCCACCCGAGGATTATATTATACACCCAGCGACCACCCAGGGATTGTATTATACACACACCTGCCACCCAGGGATTGATTTATACACCCACCGGCCACCCAGGGATTGTACCATACACCCAGCGGCCACCCGAGGATTATATTATACACCCAGCGGCCACCTGTCGAATACATTATACATCCACCGGCCACCCAAGGATTATATTATACACCCACCGGTCACCTGGAGATTATATTATATACCCAGCGGCCACCTGGGGATTATATTATATACCCAGCGGCCACCCGGGGAATATAATATACAGCCACCGGTTACCCAGGGATTATATTATACACCCTCTGGCTACTCAGGGATTATATTACACACCCTCTGACCACTCAGGGATTATATTATATACCCACCGGCCACTCAGAGATTATATGATACACCCTCTGGCCACTCAGGGATTATATTATCCACCCAGTGGCCACTCAGGGATTGTGCACACAGTGGCAACTCGGGAATTACATTATACATCCTCCGGCCACTCGAGATTATATTATGCAGCCACTCAGGGATTATATTATACACCCACTAGCCACTCTGGGATTATATTATACAGCCACTCAGGGATTATATTATACACCCACCAAGGGATTATATTATACACCCACCAGCCACCCAGGGATTATATTATACAGCCACTCAGGGATTATATTATACACCCACCAAGGGATTATATTATACACCCACCAGCCACCCAGGGATTATATTATACACCCACCAGCCACCCAGGGATTATATTATACACCCACCGGCCACTCAAGGATTATATTATACACCCACTGGCCACTCAGGAATTATATTGCGCACCCAGCGGCAACTCAGGAATTATATTATACATCCTCTGGCCAGTTAGAGATTATATTATGCACCCACCAGCCACTCAGGGATTATATTATACACCCATCGGCCACTCAGGGATTATATTATACACCCACTAGCCAATCAGGGATTATATTATACACCCACCGGCCACCCAGATATTATATTATACACTCACCGGCTACCCAGGGATTATATTATACACCCACCAGCCACCCAAGGATTATATTATACACCCACCGGCAACTCAAGGATTATATTATACACCCACTGGCCACTCAGGAATTATATTGCGCACCCAGCGGCAACTCAGGAATTGTATTATACATCCTCTGGCCAGTTAGAGATTATATTATGCACCCACCAGCCACTCAGGGATTATATTATACACACCCATCGGCCACTCAGGGATTATATTATACACCCACTGGCCACTCAGGGATTATATTATACACCCACTGGCCACTCAAGGATTATATTATACACCCACTGGACACTCGGGGATTATATTATACACCCACCGGCCACCCAGGGATTATATTATACACCCACCAGCCACTCGGGGATTATATTATACCACCCACTGGACACTTGGGGATTATATTATACACCCATCGGCCACCCAGGGAATATAATATACATCCACTGGCCACTCAAGGATTAAATTGTACACCCACTGGCCACTCAGGGATTATATTATACACCCACTGGCTACTGAGGGATTATATTATACACCCACTTGCTACTCAAGGATTATATTATACACCCAATGGCCACTCAGGGATTATATTATGCACCCACCGGCCACTCAGGGATTATATTATGCACCCATCGGCCACTCGGGGATTATATTATACCACCCACTGGACACTTGGGGATTATATTATACACCCATCGGCCACCCAGGGAATATATTATACACCCACTTGCTACTCAAGGATTATATTATACACCCAATGGCCACTCAGGGATTATATTATGCACCCACCGGCCACTCAGGGATTATATTATGCACCCATCGGCCACTCGGTGATTATATTATGCACCCATTGGCCACCCAGTGATTATATTATACACCCACCGGCCACTCGGGGATTATATTATACACCCACCCGCCACTTAGGGATTATACTGTGCACCCAGCGGCCACTAAGGGATTATATTATACACCCACCAGCCACAAAGGGATTATATTATACACCCACCGGCCACTCAGGGATTATATTACACATCCACCGGCCACTTAGGGATTATACTGTGCACCCTGCAGCCACTAAGGGATTATATTATACACCCACCGGCCACTCTGGGATTATATTACACACCCTCCGGCCACTTGGGGATTATACTGTGCGCCCAGCGGCCACTAAGGGATTATATTATACACAAACAGCAATGTACATTATAAGATTATATACAAAGCTCAGTTGCCTGTATCACACATGGGTTTAGATACAGTACACTAGTTTATCCCCTCACCCTGTAATCCACAAAATTTTCCAGACTGTTGTCAAAGTGCTTCTGGTGAGCATTGATCAGGATCGCTATCAGTTGCTTCTGCTCCTCGGTCAGGGATCCCACCTCTGCCACCTTCTTTATCCTCTGTTGACGTTCCTGCTTCTTCCTCAGCCTCAGCTCACGCCTCGCCATCAGGGCGTCCTCCGACATAATCACTGGAAGTCACAAAACAAAATCTATATTAGAAGTGTCCCCAAAGTGTCCACAACCCCCTCCGCAATTAGGATGTTTTCATGGCGGAGACTTCTAACATCACATCCCTTATTACCAGTGTTATATTATTTTTATATTAGCTTTGTTTTCATTACTTCAATAGGTTTACTATTATCTTATAATTATAATAGATGTATGATTATTATTATTGTTTTACCCTCATCCTTTATTATCATTTTATAATTTATATTGTTATTTTATATTATAGTTTTTCATATTATCATTATATATATGTTATCTGTTACATATTTATTAATCTATTGTTTTATATACATATTATAAATATATATATTTTCCCCTATTACCGTATATTTTTCACTTAATAGTAATAATAATAGCAATGTAAAACGTTAATATTTTTCTGAAATGATTTTTATTTTGTATCTACTGTATAGTTATTTCATATTTTCTTTCCTATTATTATTTTTAGCATTTATATTTTGTTATCTTATATTTTATATCGTTATTTAATATCTTTTATGTATTATGTTTGTTCATCTTTACATATTTTGATTGTTTCTATATTTTAATATTTTATATTATCTAATTTTCTGTGTTTTATATAATTTTCTGTTTGTTATTGTTTTAGATTATTCATTATTTTCTATTGTTGTTTTGTTTATTGTATCATTATTTTATTAATATAGTTAATATTTTATATTGTTTTATATTATTCATTATTTTACATTTATATTATTTTTTTATATTCTCATTATTTATTTGATATTGCTGTTGCTATAATTATTCTAGCTATACCATCCACCTCTCGTGTCTCCCCTCTTCCTCATAGTTTGTAAGCTTGCGAGCAGGGCCCTCATTCCTCCTGGTATCTGTTTTGAACTGTATTTCTGTTATGCTGTAATGTCTATTGTCTGTACAAGTCCCCTCTATAATTTGTAAAGCGCTGCGGAATATGTTGGCGCTATATAAATAAAAATTATTATTATTATTATTATTAGCTATTGCTGATGATTTTGCTGTTTCTGTCTTTTGCATCATCACTGCCCGTCTCCCCCCCCCCCTCCATGGTATGTGACCCCTCTCTATAAATGCTGTAATGGTTATATAACGGCTTCGGGGCCGGGACGTGTCCTGGGATAAACCCTCTGATTAATAATTCACACATTTGCTCACTGAGCCGGGATCTAGTGTGCGCGCCAGGAGCAGAATCCCATAATATTGTTATAATGGTGCTGGGGCCCCGTCCCCTCCGCCTCCTCGTCTCCCCCGGGGGGCGCAGTCCTCTGGATAATGTTTATTGAAATAAGATGAAAGGAATAAATGGTGGCGGGCGGGGGAGGGGGCTATTTATAGATCTGTCCCTGCGGCCATGATTGCGCCGCCCCAGTGCGGATTATACCGCAGAGCGCACCCATTGTCAGGGCCAGGGGGGCACCGCTCAGATGGCATTGCTCCCCCTCCGTGTGGGCAGTGGAATGGCTGCAAACACAGAGTCAGACATTAAAACATCCAAAATTGCTTCCCCCCTCCAGTGATTGTGGTGCTTGTTACCTTTCCGGTAGCACAGGTGTTGGCTTGGGCCCCTCTCACAGGGCCACTAGAGTTGTGCCATCTTCTGATAATTAGGAGGGTGCCATGTTTGTAGAGCCTAGCTGGATGTGGGGGGGAGCTTTGACCCCCCCATTTAGTAATTGCTTCTGAAGCTTCATCAGGGCACACTTTAGTGTAGGAGAGGCGGATGGGATCTAAGCACTTACTGTCTCTCCTCATGCCCACCTCCAGGCATTTCTGTAGGCGGCAGGCTTGGCACCGTCTCCGCTTGGCTTTTGTGACCGGGCAAGAGCGGGTAAATGGGCAGGTGAAGGTCAAACCTTTAGTCATAGACCGCCTGAGGGGATCAT
This sequence comes from Ranitomeya imitator, assembly GCF_032444005.1. Lineage (NCBI taxonomy): Eukaryota > Metazoa > Chordata > Amphibia > Anura > Dendrobatidae > Ranitomeya > Ranitomeya imitator. The sequence goes on from NC_091282.1 coordinate 659,516,025, forward strand.
GGGGGAAACAGCAAGCAGAACGTGAGACATCATATTTCCATCTACCATCATATAATAAAATATAATGTATAGTCATATACCGTAATCTGGCACAGTACAATATACCATACCGTAATATACCATACTAAGATACTGTACCCTAGTATACTATAATATACTGTAGAATACCACACTGTAATATACTGTACCTTATACTATAACATACCGTAACCTACAACACTGTAATAAACTGTACCTTATACAATATACCGTAACCTACCATACTGTAAGATACTGTACCCTAATATACTATAATATACCGTAACCTACCACACTGTAATATACTGTACCTTATACTATAACATACCATAACCTGCCACACTGTAATAAACTACCTTATACAATATACCGTAACCTACCATACTGTATGATACTGTACCCTAATATACTATAATATACCGTAACTTACCACACTGTAATATACTGTACCTTATACAATATACCGTAACCTACCATATTGTAAGATACTGTACCCTAATATACTATACCGTAACCTACCACACTGTAATATACTGAACCTTATACTATAACATGCCGTAACCTACCACACTGTAATAAACTGTACCTTATACAATATACCGTAACCTACCATACTGTAAGATACTGTACCCTAATATACTATAATATACCGTAACCTACCACACTGTAATATACTGTACCTTATACTATAACATACCGTAACCTACCACACTGTAATATACTGTACCTTATACTATAACATACCGTAACCTACCACACTGTAATATACTGTACATTATACTATAACATACCATAACCTGCCACACTGTAATAAACTACCTTATACAATATACCGTAACCTACCATACTGTATGATACTGTACCCTAATATACTATAATATACCGTAACTTACCACACTGTAATATACTGTACCTTATACAATATACCGTAACCTACCATATTGTAAGATACTGTACCCTAATATACTATACCGTAACCTACCACACTGTAATATACTGAACCTTATACTATAACATGCCGTAACCTACCACACTGTAATAAACTGTACCTTATACAATATACCGTAACCTACCATACGGTAAGATACTGTACCCTAATATACTATAATATACCGTAACCTACCACACTGTAATATACTGTACCTTATACTATAATATACCGTAACCTACCACACTGTAATATACTGTACCTTATACTATAACATACCGTAACCTACCACACTGTAATATACTGTACCTTATACTATAACATACCGTAACCTGCCACACTGTAATAAACTACCTTATACAATATACCGTAACCTACCATACTGTAAGATACTGTACCCTAATATACTATAATATACCGTAACCTACCACACTAATATACTGTACCTTATACTATAATATACCGTAACCTACCACACTGTAATAAACTGTACCTTATACAATATACCGTAACCTACCATACTGTAAGATACTGTACCCTAATATACTATAATATACCGTAACCTACCACACTGTAATATACTGTACCTTATACTATAACATACCGTAACCTACCACACTGTAATATACTGTACCTTATACTATAACATACCGTAACCTACCACACTAAAACTGTACCTTATACTATATATCGTAACCTACCATACTGTAAGATACTGTACCCTAATATACTATAATATACCGTAATCTACCACACTGTAATAAACTGTACCTTATACAATATACCGTAACCTACCATACTGTAAGATACTGTACCCTAATATACTATAATATACCGTAACCTACCACACTGTAATTTACTGTACCTTATACTATAACATACCGTAACCTACCACACTGTAATATACTGTACCTTATACTATAACATACCGTAACCTACCACACTAAAACTGTACCTTATACAATATACCGTAACCTACCATACTGTAAGATACTGTACCCTAATATACTATAATATACCGTAACCTACCACACTGTAATATACTGTACCTTATACTATAACATACCGTAACCTACCACACTGTAATATACTGTACCTTATACTATAACATACCGTAACCTACCACACTAAAACTGTACCTTATACAATATACCGTAACCTACCATACTGTAAGATACTGTACCCTAATATACTATAATATACCGTAATCTACCACACTGTAATATACTGTACCTTATACTATAATATACCGTGTCCTACCACACTGTAAAACTGTACTTTATACAATATACCGTAACCTACCATACTGTAATATACTGTACCCTAATATAATGTTTCACAGTACAATATATCGTACCGCAATATACTGTAATCCACCACAGTAACATACTGTACCCTAATATACTATAGTATACTGTAACCTACCATACCGTAATATACTGTACCCTAATGTCATGATAATGTAAAAATGCCATAATGTGAGTTTAGTTCAAGAATGTACCATGGCACAGACACACGCTGCAGATTCGCCCCCCCTTCTCCCCCACTGCATTCGCTGATACAAAAACCAAGCCCTATGGCAGGCACACTCTGTGCAACTTCATACCAATGTGTCGCAGCCCACAGAGCAGTTTTATAGCTTTTAGCTGCAGCAGACCAATCTTCCTACCACACTCATTCCCCCCTCCCACCTGGTACTGGTTGAAACTGGTATAGGAACCATGCGCTTCTATTGTTCTTTCAAGGGTATATATATGGGCATATATATATTCCGGATGTCCCATCGATAGATCTATAACCTACTGAAACCGCTAGAAGCTAAACCCAACGAGTGCAAAGTGTGGGTTTTCCCGGAAGTGGTTCAGGTAATCACTCCATGTTTACACTTAAAAGAATTCCCATGATGTGGGGCACATTCTGATGATCGGGTCTTTCGTATACGAGATTCATACAGCGAGTTAGGCATGAAAATAGTTTTCATAATTCTGAGAAAAGAGTGCATTTCTTTTCAATTTTAATCATTTTTTTATTTGTAATTGTATTGTACACATGATTTGTCTTCTTTATAATATCGTTTTATACTTTGTAAACACTGCCTACCTTTTTTGGAGTAAAATATAAAATTACTAGCTTGTCTCTCCCTGCTCTATAACAAACTGTCGCGTCCTCTGAGGTGAATTACGCTACTGATTTGGGTTGGCTCCGGACCCGTTAATACTTGGAAAATCAGAGTTGGTGGCAGCATACTTTGTCCTGTGCGTTTGGGAGGCTTTGTAGCGACGGCGCTGTTGATAATTATTGTTCCCGCCTCAGTGGGAGTAGTTATATCGTCCTCGCTGCAGCGTGCCCAATAGCCAGTACATAGCAGGCAGCCTTTCTGGCGACTATTTACCCTAGGGGCAGTACCCTGACTGACCTGAGGGTAAGGGGGGCGCCAGAGAGCTGCAAGTTCCAAACCGGAACTGGGAAGTGGGACATAGATAAATCCCTTTCAGAAGGAACCAGGGGCAACCAAGCAACCCTGGTTCACGACAAATTGGTGTGAGTGATGGGGATGATAAAGGTATTTTCCCCATGAACCGTGACATATTGGTGGGATCCCTGACTTATCCGGTGGGATTTGTGACACCTAATATACTATAATATACCGTAACCTATTACACTGTAATATACTGTACCTTATACTATAATATACCGTAACCTACCATACTGTAATATACTGTACCCTAATATACCGTTATCTGGCAAAGTACAACATACTGTACCGTAATATGATGTAATACACCACACTACCATACTGTACCCTAATATACTATAGTATACCGTAACCTACCATACTGTAATATACTGTACCCGAATATACCGTTATCTGGCACAGTACAACATATCATATCGTAATATACTGTAATACACCACACTAACATACTGTACCCTAATATACTATAGTATACAGTAACCTACCATACTATAATATACCGTACCCGATATACTATAATATACCGCAATCTACTATACTGTAATATACTGTACCCTAATATACCATTATCTGGCACAGTACAACATATCGTACCGTAATATACTATAATACACCACACTAACATACTGTACCCTAATATACTATAGTACAGTAACCTACCATATTGTAATATACTGTACCCCGATATACTATAATATACCGTAACCTACTATACTGTAAAATACTGTACCCTAATATACCGTTATCTGGCGCAGTACAACATATCGTACCGTAATATACTGTAATACACCACACTAACATACTGTACCCTAATATACTATAGTATATCTTAACCTACCATACTGTAATACTATACGTTAATACTATTATATACCATAACCTACCATACTGTAATATACTGTACCCTAATATACAATAATATACTGTAACCTACCATACTGTAATATACTGCACCCTAATATACCGTTATCTGACAGTACAACATACCGTACCGTAATATACTGGAATCCACCACACTAATATACTGTACCCTAATATACTATAATTTATCGTAACCTACCACACTGTAATATTCTGTATCCAATATAATATAATCTACCGTAACCTAACATACTGTAATATACTGTACCCTAATATACCATTATCTGGCACAGTACAACATACTGTGCCAGATAACTGAAGCCACACCCCCTGAAGGAGATCCGTACCAAAACGTACGTTGGGGAGTGAGTCCCAACTTACTCTGCTCTGCACCATGACTGGTAATAGTATACAGGTCCTTCTCAAAAAATTAGCATATAGTGTTAAATTTCATTATTTACCATAATGTAATGATTACAATTAAACTTTCATATATTATAGATTCATTATCCACCAACTGAAATTTGTCAGGTCTTTTATTGTTTTAATACTGATGATTTTGGCATACAACTCCTGATAACCCAAAAAACCTGTCTCAATAAATTAGCATATCAAGAAAAGGTTCTCTAAACGACCTATTACCCTAATCTTCTGAATCAACTAATTAACTCTAAACACATGCAAAAGATACCTGAGGCTTTTATAAACTCCCTGCCTGGTTCATTACTCAAAACCCCCATCATGGGTAAGACTAGCGACCTGACAGATGTCAAGAAGGCCATCATTGACACCCTCAAGCAAGAGGGTAAAGGTACCTTCACACATAACGATATTGTTAACGATATCGGTGCTATTTGTGACGTAGCAACGATATCGTTAATAAAATCGCTATGTGTGACAGCGACCAACGATCAGGCCCCTGCTGGGAGATCGTTGGTCGCTGAATAAAGTCCAGAACTTTATTTGGTCGCTGGACTCCTGCTGACATCGCTGGATCGGCGTGTGTGACACCGATCCAGCGATGTCTTCACTGGTAACCAGGGTAAACATCGGGTAACTAAGCACAGGGCCGCGCTTAGTAACCCGATGTTTACCCTGGTTACCATGCTAAAAGTAAAAAAAAAACAAACACTAGATACTTACCTAACGCCGTCTGTCCTCCAGCGCTGTGCTCTGCTCTCCTCCTGTACTGCCTGTGAGCCGGAAAGCAGAGCGGTGACGTCACCGCTCTGCTTTCCGGCTCACAGCCAGTACAGGAGGAGTGCAGAGAAGCAGAGCGCAGCGCTGGAGGACAGACAGCGGTAGGTAAGTATGTAGTGTTTGTTTTTTTTTTACTTTTAGCATGGTAGCCAGGGTAAACATCGGGTTACTAAGCGCGGCCCTGCGCTTAGTTACCCGATGTTTACCCTGGTTACCGGCATCGTTGGTCGCTGGAGAGCGGTCTGTGTGACAGCTCTCCAGCGACCAAACAGCGACGCTGCAGCGATGCGGATCGTTGTCTGTATCGCTGCAGCGTCGCTTAATGTGAAGGGGCCTTAAGACCCAGAAAGAAATTTCTCAACAAATAGGCTGTTCCCAGAGTGCTGTATCAAGGCACCTCAATGGTAAGTCTGTTGGAAGGAAACAATGTGGCAGAAAACGCTGTACAACGAGAAGAGGAGACCGGACCCTGAGGAAGATTGTGGAGAAGGACCGATTCCAGACCTTGGGGAACCTGAGGAAGCAGTGGACTGAGTCTGGTGTGGAAACATCCAGAGCCACCGTGCACAGGCGTGTGCAGGAAATGGGCTACAGGTGCCGCATTCCCCAGGTAAAGCCACTTTTGAACCATAAACAGCGGCAGAGGCGCCTGACCTGGGCTACAGAGAAGCAGCACTGGACTGTTGCTAAGTGGTCCCAAGTACTTTTTTCTGATGAAAGCAAATTTTGCATGTCATTCGGAAATCAAGGTGCCAGAGTCTGGAGGAAGACTGGGGAGAAGGAAATGCCAAAATGCCTGAAGTCCAGTGTCAAGTACCCGCAGTCAGTGATGGTGTGGGGTGCCATGTCAGCTGCTGGTGTTGGTCCACTGTGTTTCATCAAGGGCAGGGTCAATGCAGCTAGCTATCAGGAGATTTTGGAGCACTTCATGCTTCCATCGGCTGAAATGCTTTATGGAGATGAAGATTTCATTTTTCAGCACGACCTGGCACCTGCTCACAGTGCCAAAACCACTGGTAAATGGTTTACTGACCATGGTATTACTGTGCTCAATTGGCCTGCCAACTCTCCTGACCTGAACCCCATAGAGAATCTGTGGGATATTGTGAAGAGAAAGTTGAGAGACGCAAGACCCAACACTCTGGATGAGCTTAAGGCCGCTATTGAAGCATCCTGGGCCTCCATAACATCTCAGCAGTGTCACAGGCTGATTGCCTCCATGCCACGCCGCATTGAAGCAGTCATTTCTGCCAAAGGATTCCCGACCAAGTATTGAGTGCATAACTGAACATTATTATTTGATGGTTTTTTTGTTTGTTATTAAAAAACACTTTTATTTGATTGGATGGGTGAAATATGCTAATTTATTGAGACAGGTTTTTTGGGTTATCAGGAGTTGTATGCCAAAATCATCAGTATTAAAACAATAAAAGACCTGACAAATTTCAGTTGGTGGATAATGAATCTATAATATATGAAAGTTTAATTGTAATCATTACATTATGGTAAATAATGAAATTTAACACTATATGCTAATTTTTTGAGAAGGACCTGTATAACTATATTTATTGAGTTTGTGACTGTATATCCCTGTGTGGTATTTAGAAGATGATGGTTTAGACATTTGAGGCTAAGAGGTCTCGTTTGTGATACTGGTTGGTAGCTAGGTGCACCTGTGAGATTCTTACCATGACCTCTACTGACATCCTAGTAGAACCAGCTCATTAACCACTAGTGAAACAATACCCACAGTTGCAACTTTACTTTTTTACTTGCCCTTGGTGCTTAGCATTGTCAGTGGTACTCATTATCTTGGATTTTTCTCATTGACATAGTATGTATACTTTTCCCTAATATTGCTCTATACGTTGCTTTTTTAACTTTTTGTACTGAATTGACTTCTGTGTGATTTACGAGTTTAAATAAAATAATGTTCACTTTAAATGGTAAACTAGCATTGACTCAGCTTTCGTTTGTATATACTATGTATTTTTGAGTCGCTATCTTCACAATATGCAATCCGCATATAGATGCAAATGAGTGCATCCGCTATACATGTAGCTAACAATGGCTTGGAGAATGTTTATATTAAAGATACTGTACCGTAATCTACCACACTAACATACTGTACCCTAATACTATAACTTGTACAGGTTGGGTTTGAGAGGTCATATTACGGTATGTATTTGAGCCTACACGTGTGCTAACATATATAATAGGAAGTTCATCTTATGCTTCCCACACTCTACCCACTTGTGTGTACCCCTGTGTTTTCTCCACATGCGCAACGTGGCTTTGATCCATTCCCCCTTTTTTGCCAGATATCCTGGAATATTTAATAAAGTATTTTGTACTTTTCATATATTTTGTTTTGGTGTTCTTTTGATCGATTCTTTCTATGGTTGACTCACACTGTAATACTGTACAGTAATATACTATAATATACCGTAATCTATCAATGTAATATACTGTACTCTAATATACTATATTGTACCGTAATCTACCACAATGTAATATGCTGTACCGTACTATACTATAGTGTACCGTAATCTGCCACAATTTCATATGCTGTACCATAGTATACTATTATACTGTGCTTTACCACAATGTAATATACTGTACCATAATATACATTATACCGTAATGTACCACAATATAATATATTCTTCTTTAATATACTATAATACAACATACTGGAATATACTATAATGTATTGTAATCCACCACTATGTAATACAGTACCGTAATATACTATTGTGAAGAATATGAGGGAATTTAAGTCATGCCCATCAACTGTATCATATTATTCAACAGTCCTACTTCAGCATGTGTAACTGTAACAGGGCACCTGGCTCAGCAGGTGGTCCAGCCTTCTCTGTTTCAAAGTGATCACTCGCACCCCCACCAGCCTAACTAATATCCACAGGGGTCATATTGTGTAACTGATTCATTCAGTCAGATGGGAATTTCAGAAAGAGATTTAAGGAGAATATCGAGGTGTACATCCCAGCCACATACTGTTTACATTTTTTATATCTCTGGAACAGGCTGAACACCTGCCAAGGTCTTGATCCATTCTAGCACCCCAGGGTGGGGAGTTACACAAAATGACTAGTAGAAGCCAGGTAGTGAAGAAGTGTTTGTTTTCCAAGCGTGACGGGGGCCCGTCTGTATCCAATGGTGCAAGAACCACTGCCCTATGACTTTCCATTGGGAAGTTATGATCCTTCTTAAGTTTTCAGAGTTTTAGCGTCACACACCCAGAGGAGGGGGATAACGGGGTTTGAGGGGGATAACGGGGTTTAATGCTTGTGTGAAGCCATGTGCTTATGCTCTCTTTGTCATGCTTGCTGTTCACTTCTAAATGGTGAGCCATGTCACTTAATGTGCTGTAAGGAACTGAATCAGCTGGCAGCCCCATGCCCCCTGCGACTCAGCGTGCACACGGTCGAACATCAAACCGGTAATTGACATGATTCATCTGCTTATATCTTATGTCCTTCACCTGTATTTGCATACCTGCCCATTGTATATGTATAACCATTGTGTATGTAGTGTATTGTCTAGTGTGCTTTTAAGGTGATTAAATATATAACATAACCAATGGCTCCTCTTTTATCACTAGTCATGAATCCACATGTCCGTATTCTCGGTTCTAACTTGCCATGCTGCCGGGGCTGGTTTCTGGCCTGACATAATCCCAATAACGGACCGTGCTTATATCTTACGTGCAACAGGTGGCAGTCCCACCGGGCTGATAAGGCTCTGATTCACTGGTGCTAGTGAAAGGGGCCTCTCGGCCTGTCAGGGTTGTGAGCGAGTGTGGTGCCACGTCAGTGACTGCGTGGGCCTCATCCTCTCACTCCCCATGCCTCCATAGGCCCGTGAAGGGGTATCTGTGTAAAACTGTGCCAAGCTGACCTTACGTGTCCACAGGGGGTGCAGAATGTCACGTTGGTGCAAGTGAGGAGACCGTACCACGTGATCACTCTGACGTAACAGTCACGTGACGCAGGGTGGCGAGGTGCAGGTTCATCACAACCATAATATACCATAATCTGTCACAATGTAATATACTGTACCGTAATATACTATATTGCACCATAATGTACCACAATGTAATATGCTGTACATTAATATCCTATATTACACCATAATGTACCACAATGTAATATGCTGTACATTAATATCCTATTGTGAGGAAAATATAATAAGTTTAGTTTCTCTGCCAGCACATATAGCTTGAGCGTTAACCCCCCCTTTACTTCAGGGTTTAGCTTTTCTTTTCAATGGGTGTAGAAGAGCTTTTATTGCTTCTTGCTAACCCATGCTGTGGGCTAAAACCCCCCTTCTCTGTGTTCTTGTTCTGAGATGTGTATGTGCGGCTCCCAAACCCCTCATGCCCCTCCCAAAAGAATTTTTACGATCGCTTGTGTCGGCTCAAACCTTCCTCCAGCAGGAACTGGTCTGATTTCCTTCTTTAAAGGCAAGAAGTCCTTTGTTCCATTATAGTGAGATATTAGGCCAACGGTTTAGGCTAGGAAAATAATACGTCGAGTTTGTGAATCTCCATCGACGCACCTATCAGCCACGGTAAGCGCGAGCTTCTAGTTCCAACAGGGACAGAGTATTGATTTCTCTGAAACTATGCATCCCATCAAGCCCAAATTTGGTCTCCTTAGAACGCCAATGTTAATACAAGATGAATGCTGGGTGTGTTATGATTCTGACATGTTCTGTAGCGGAGATACAGGCATTAGACAAACTTGTGTTAAATTTAGTAAGACTGAAGAGATAGGAGGGTCTGAGGAAACCAGCCCTGTTAGTGATGTCACGAGGCTGTGGTTATTTAAGTGACTCCACTTTACCCAGCCTTCAGAGTCTGTCTGAGTCTGGCGTGAGGAGCCCTCACTGCCAGTCCTGATGCATTGGGACATTTTGGAGCCCCGCCCACTAGCCTTGTTTTGCCTCAAATGAACTGAGAACATGTGAGTTTTACCTATTCTCATTTAATCCCTTTATTTTATAATTACTTTGTACATATTTTCAATTGTCTCATATTGTAACATCTTTATATAACTTTTTATAAACACTGCCTTAAATCTTTTATGGAGTATAATATTTAAAATACTAGATTTGTTCTTCTGCTCTAAAACGTACCCTAAGTCTTCTGAAGGGAATTACGCTACTGTTCTGGGTTAGCTTCGGACCCGTTTAAATGAAGCTGGTGGCAGCATACCGTGTTCTGGGTATTTGGGAGCCGTTGTAGCGACGGCGGCATTGATAATTATTGCTCCTGCCTGAGTGGGAGTAGTTATCGCCTCGCTGCAGCGTGCCCAATAGCCAGTACATAGCAGGCAGACTTTCTGGCGACTAATTACCCTAGGTGCAGTACCTAATCTGACCTGAGAGTAAGGGGGGCACCAGAGAGCTGCAAGTTCAAGCAGAACTGTAAAGCGGGATATACATAAATCCCTGCAGTTCGTGGTATATTGAAGAGCAGTGGGATAACTAGAATAAGCCCCTGCTATAAACACCATAATCTACCACAATGTAATATGTTGTACATTAATATACTATATTACACCGTAATCTTCCACACTATAATAGACTGTACCGTAATATACTATAATGTGCTGTGTTCTGCCACAATGTAATATACTGGACCATAATATACTATATTATACCGTAATCTACAACGATGTAATATACTGCACCGTAATATACTATATTATACCGTAATCTACAACAATGTAATATACTGCACCTTAATGTATTAATTATACCGTAATCTATCACAATGTAATATACTGCATTGTAATGTACTATATTATATCGTAATCTACAACAATATAATATACTGCAGCTCAATGTACTATATTATACCGTAATCTACCACAATGTAAGATACTGCATCGTAATGTACTAAGTTATAACGTAATCTACCACAATGTAATATACTGCACCGTAATGTACTATATAATACCGTAATCTACCACAATATAATATACTGCACCGTAATGTACTATATTATACTGTTATCTACTACAATGTAATATACTGCACCGTAATGTACTATATAATACCGTAATCTACCACAATATAATATACTGCACCGTAATATACTATATTATACTGTTATCTACTACAATGTAATGTACTGCACCTTAATGTACTATATTATACCGTACTATACCACAATGTAATATACTATAATGTACTATTATCTGCCACAATGTAATATACTATACCATAATCTCATAAAAGCCACCCACCACTACAGCCCCTATGAGCGCTGACCCTCACCTTCATCAGCGATTCACTTAAACTTCTATACCCCATATCAGGCATTTAAGCCCCTCCCTCCCTTAGTAAGGGAGTCTAAACCCTGCCTCTTTGGTGGTTGGGCTCACAGAATGATCATGGCTAAATCAGGACTGTTGTCAGCTCCACTATCAGAGGGGAGTCAGACCGGAATCCTTGGAATATGGTAGCGATCTTTTCCGGGATGGGCAAACCTGAGATGTGGCCGGAGCATTTACCTGAAAAATCCCTTACAGCCCTCACAGGTCAGGACGTGAAAGTGGTAGCCATTGGCCTTATCCCCGCACACGGCGCACAGCTTCTCCTCAGCGTCAGGGTCATTATCCTCACATTCGGGGCTCTTCAGGCTCAGAGCAGATGCCCCCAAGGATTCACAGCTGCTGTTACTGTCCTCCTCGTACACCAGGAACATGGCCGGGCTCCACTCTGCCCGGATAACAGATGCCGCCTGCTCCTCGGGATTCATCTACAAGAATCCAACCCCAATATTAGTATATAACAGCACCCAAATCCCACAATCTCCCTCCTTATACTACAGCAACAGCTCCTCATCTATCACTGCTGACAACCAGCCTGTACACCATGAGTGAGAGGTGTCAGTCTTGAGGTTATCAGGTGACACAAATGGTGGTAAACAGACAGCAAAAATCCTATACTCCATATACAGTTGTGTGAAAAAAGTGTTTGTCTCTTCCGTCAACCTCTGTTCCCTCCTGATTTCCTATTCTTTTGCATGTTTGTCGCACTTAAATGTTTCAGATCACCAAACATCAAACGTCGCAGGTTCGGCTCCGACGCCTCCCATCTTCATACGATGACGTCCTTTGCTTCCTGTCATGGCTCCGGCGCAGGCATACCGATTTACCCTGTTGAGGGCAGCGTAAAGTACTGCAGTGCGCAGGCGCCGGGAAGGTCAGAGAGGCTCAGCACCTGCGCACTGCAGTACTTTGCTCTGCCCTCAACAGGGTAAATCAGTACGCCTGCGCAGGAGCCGTGACAGGAAGCAAGGAGGATGACGACATCGTATGAAGATGGGAGGCGCCGGACCCGGACCTGCGTCGCCCATCGGACAGGACCGCAGCAGGACCGCCCCTGGGTGAGTATAATCTAACTTGTTTTTCTTACCTTTCAGGTTACATTACAGAATGCTATAGATGAGCCCATAATGGCGGTGGCCACAGCTTATAGGGCCAAAATTAGGTGACAGATTCCCTTTAAGCCATTCAGAGGTGAACTTGCTGGTGTATTTTGGATCATTGTCCTACTGCATAACCTAAGTGAACTTCAGCTTGAGGTCTCAGATGGTCAGACATTCTCCTTCAGGATTTTTTTGGTGGAGAGCAGAATTCATGGTTCCATTTACCACAGCAAGTCTTCCAGGTCCTGAAAGCAGCAAAACAGCCCCAGACCATCACACTATCACCATACATGTAATGGGACATACACCTTCCAAAAGGCTCAACTTTTGTCTCGTCAGTCCACAGAGTATTCTCCCAAAAGTCTTGGGGATCATCAAGATGTTTTCTGGCAAAACTGAGACGAGCCTTTATCTTCTTATACTTCAGCAGTAGTTTTGTCTTGTAATTCTGCCTTGCAGGCCATTTTTGCCCAGTCTCTTTCTTATGGTGGAGTCATGGACACCGACTTTAACAGAGGCAAGTGAGGCCTGCAGTTCTTTGGATGTTGTTGTGGAGTCTTTTGTGACCTCTTGGATGAGTTGTCGCTGCACTCTTGGGGTAATTTTGGTCGGCTGGCCACACCTGGGAAGATTCACCACTGTTCCATGTTTTCGCCATTTGTGGATAATGGCTCTCACTGTGGTTTGCTGGAGTCCCAAAGCTTTAGAAATGGATTTAAAACCTTTTTCCAGACTGATAAGACTCAATTACTCAATTGTTCTAGAATTCCTTTGGATCGCGGCATGATGTAGCTATTGAGAATCTTTTGGACTACTTCACTTAGGCAGGTCCCAATTAAGTGATTTCTTGATTGAGAACAGGTGTGGCAATAATCAGGCCTGCATGTGGTTAGGGAATTGAACTCAGATGCCCAAAGATGTGATAAACCACAGTTAATTTATGTTTTAGGGGGGGGGCGGAGAATCATTTTTTCACTCGGGGCCCCAGAGGTTTGGATTTCTTTCTCTGTTAATAATAAATACCTTCATTTATAAACTGCATTTTGTGATTACTTGTGTTATCTTTGTCTAATATTTACATTTGTTTGGAGACCTGAAACATTTAAGTGTGACAAACATGCAAAAGAATAGGAAATATGGAAGGGGAAAAACACTTTCTCACATAACTGTATACGTGATCTAACGATTCCGGATTATCAACTTTTTCAGACATTTATAGTGACCTCTATATAATAATCTGGACACTGCCGGTGGCGCTGCGTCTGGATTTTTGGTTTTCCAGTGATGTGTAAGTCATGAATGATGAATGTGGGGCCTGGCAGTGGGCGATGATGACGGTGCACAGGGCGGCCGCCCAGAACATTACTTCCAAAGCTCATGTAATATTTACACCCCGATCTCCACCTGGAGGGCGCAGGAAATTTCTCCACCATTTCTGGGTCATTCTGTATTTAACGCTGTAGCTCCTTATAAGATCTTAAAGAAGGTCTCCGATGTCAGAAACCCCTATTCACCCTCAGTAGAGTGACGGCGCCTAATGTCGTCAGTGAGACTCTACAGCTAAGGATAGTGTGGAGCCCCTATATTATAGTGCAGGCCCCAATAGTATGGTGTGTACCCCTATATGACAGCGCAGGCCCCTATGGTATTGTGTGTACCCCTATATGATAGCACAGACCCCCTATAGTATGACATGTACCCCTATATGATAGCGCAGGCCCCTATAGTATGGTGCGTACCCCCTATATGATAGCGCAGGCCACTATAGTATGGTGTGTATCCCTATATTATAGCGCAAGCCCATATAGTATGGCATGTACCCCTTATATTACAGAGCAGGCCCCTATAGTATGGTGTGTACCACCTATATGATAGCACATGCCCTTACTGTATGGTATGTACCGCTTATATGTTAGCACAGGCCCTTATAGTATGGTATGTTCCACTATCTGATAGCGCAAACCCCTAAATTATGGCATGTATCGCCCATATGATATCACAGGCCCCTATTGTATGGCATGTACCCCTATATGATAGCTAAGGCCACCCTATACTATGGAGTGTACTCCTATGCTATGGCATGCACCCCTATATGATAGCGCAGGCCCCTATATTAGGGTGTGTTCTCCTATATTATAGCGCAGGCCCCTATTGTATGGCATGTACCCCTATATGATAGCTGTCATGATAATGCAAAAACCATAGCTGAGGGATTTTTGCACATCTGACCATGGTCCTGAAAGCACATGGCAGCTGTGACCTCCCCCCCCCCACTCTCTCCCCCCCCCCCCCCCAATACAACAAACCAGCCTTATGGCAGACACTGGGTAACTTGAAGCTAGTGTGTGAGCAGGGTGTGGCTTTAAACTGCAGGTGACCAATCCTGCAAAGCCACCTGTTGTCCCTCCCTTCTCAGCCAGGAGTTTCTTTTGTCTCCAGAGTCTAAGAACGTAAATATCTCTGACCTCAGTACATACCATTAACCAGCCCTTTAGTGATGTCACAAGGCTGCAGTTTATAAGTCTCTACACTTAACCCAGCCTTCAGTTTTGCCTGAGGAGCTGTACTATGCACTGGGACATCTGGGCTCTGCCTGCCAGCATGGTTTGCCTGCAATGATCTGAGAACATGTGAGTTTTACCTTTTCTCATTTAATCCTGTTATGTTAAAATTACCTTTGTACATATTTCCAATTGTCTCATATTGTAACATCTTTATATACCTTTTTATAAACACTAATAATAAACCTACAAGATAAACAGGAGTATATACTCTCAATAGTGTAAGTAAAGTAATTAGTCGAGCTCAAATGCCAATAGTATCGTATCAAAAAAGTCTTTATTTGTGCAAAAGCTCACTAACAATAAATACCAGCAAACAGCCAAATATAGAAACATGACAAAGATTAGACAGACAGGAACACAATAAAACATGTCAAATCAACCGCTCGGGGTATCTCCATGTTTATAAAAGCCTAAAGCGGATGTAAAATGGTAAACAAAAGACATCCCCAGTACTGGTCATACCATCTATCAAATAGGGGGCACATACTAGCAAACTGCTGGTTCTAGTACACATAGAAAATGTATGAATCCGCTAACTGGCTAAAACATGGCAAGTGCTTACCCATGTGGGAAAGAGACCACGGCTGGCTGAAAATAGAGGACCCCGACGCGCGTTTCGCGTAGTTGGCTTCCTCGGGGGGCCCCCCTGGTGATTTGACATGTTTTATTGTGTTCCTGTCTGTCTCACCTTTGTCATGTTTCTATATTTGGCTGTTTGCCGGTATTTATTGTTAGTGAGCTTTTGCACAAATAAAGACTTTTTTGATACGATACTATTGGCATTTGAGCTCGACTAATTACTTTACTTACACTATTGAGAGTATATTCTCCTGTTTTTCTTGTAGGTTTATTATTAATGGTTTGGAGTAGCGGTTCGCACTCTCATTTAGATCCTGGTTCCAGGATCATTATTCTTTAAAGTGTTTCCAACATGTCAGTGGTTGTTAACTTTTTATAAACACTGCCTTAATTTTACGGAGTAAAATATCTAAATTACTAGTTTCGTTCTTCCTGCTCTAAAACATACCCTAAGTCTTCTGAAGGGAATTATGCTACTGTTTTGAGTTAGCTTCGGACCCGTTAATCAAAGCTGGTGGCAGCATATCTTGCTCTGTGCCTTTGGGAGTTGTTGTAGAGATGGCGGCGTTGATAATTATTGTTCCTGCCTGAGTGGGAGCAGTTATATCGCCTCGCTGCAGCGTGCCCAATAGCCAGTACATAGCAGGCAGCCTTTCTGGCGACTAATTACCCTAGGTTCAGTACCTAATCTGACCTAAGGGGAAGGGGGCGCCAGAGAGCTGCAAGTTTGCAAGCGGAACTGTAAAGCGGGATATACATAAATCGGTGCAGTTCGTGTTATATTGTAGAGCAGTGGAATAACTGAAATAAGCCCCTGCTGTAAACTGATAGGCCAATAACCATGTGTGTGTTCTCATCACATTGTAGCAGTGGAGGGATAACTAAGATAAGAACCCCTGCACATGTGATAGCCGTCGGTTGGCCTAAAGTCACCCCGATCCGTGACGTAGGGGTGACAGTCATGGTGTGAATTGTGACATATTGGTGGCAGCGTGATGGGATCTTAGAGCATTAGTGATCTTTTTTGAGCAATCATTCCTCACACTAAAGACTTGCAAAGTTCTTGCGAGGACTCTGCGCAAATAAGTTTGGAGAACGAACTCAGTGTTTATTAGTCCTGAGACAATTGTGTGTAGTGGTAATTATCCCCTTCCCTTCACTTTGTTTTTCTGTCCTATCTTTTATTTGACAACCATGGTTGTGCTGGGAGAAACCTTTTATAAGCAGCAGACCAGAGACACCCTTACTGCCTTATGCAGGTCACAGCACATTGACTTTGCAGGCAAAAACAAAGCCCAACTGGTTGCAGATCTTTTGCAATCGGAAGCTGCTCTAGACCGCTCTCAGAGCCCAGTGGCTGCAGAAGCCAACACAAGCGAACATGGTGCTGCAGCAGAGGTCCAACCACTGAATACTGGCCCTACTAGCAACCTGGGCGAATTGGACCCCCACCTGCTGGCGGCCTTGGAAGAAC
This sequence comes from Ranitomeya imitator, assembly GCF_032444005.1. Classification (NCBI taxonomy): domain Eukaryota; kingdom Metazoa; phylum Chordata; class Amphibia; order Anura; family Dendrobatidae; genus Ranitomeya; species Ranitomeya imitator. The sequence continues at coordinate 659,533,587 of NC_091282.1, forward strand.
TCCCCACTGACGACCATGATGGACGTCTGCAGCTGATTCAGTAATACCGGCAGGAGGCCCGAGCCGAGCGGGAGGCCCGAGCCGAGCGAGAGGCCAAGGCCCAGCGAGCAGAGCGGGAGGCTGAGAGAGCAGAGCGCCAAGCCCAGCGAGAATATGAACTGGAGATGCTCCAGCAGGGGGTGATGCCCTCCACCGCCCAGAGCCGTGAGCCCAGAAGCGCTCAGATACCGAAATCCCGGCCCGATCACTTTCCTGTGATGGAAAAGGACGGGGACTTGGACACTTTTCTGCGGGCCTTTGAGAAAACCTGCAGACAGTACCAGCTGCCTACAGAAGAATGGGCACGATACCTGACCCCAGGGCTCAGAGGCAAAGCTCTGGAAGCGTTTGCTGCCCTCCCTCAAGAACAAGATGGTGACTATGAAGCCATCAAGCAGGCCCTGGTAACAAAGTACCAGCTTACACCTGAGGTTTACTGTAGAAAGTTCCGGAACCTCCAACGTGGCCCACACAACAGCTACGGCGATGTGGTGCATGGACTCAGGACCCACTTTAACCAGTGGATCCAAGGACTGTCAGTGACCTCCTTTGAGCAGCTGGGAGACCTGATGATCAGAGACCAGTTCTTACATCTTTGCCCAGCTGAGGTGCGACAGTTCGTGATGGACAGAGAACCCAAAGATATGACAAAGCAGCTCAGATTGCCGATGCCTATGAGGCCAACCGTAGATCGGAAGATCGGAAGTGCAGAAGCCAGTCACCACCAGCTGGAGAGGGGGTAAGCCGTCAACCAACGCCAGTACCTCTGCCAGCCAACACACCAGAGGTCCTGTCCTCGTGGCCAACAGCACCAGACCTACCACCGAACCTCGCCAGTGCTTCTTCTGCAAGTTGACTGGTCATATCAGTCCCTACTGTCCAGACAAGCAGAAGAACCCCCCAGCCAAGGCCCCAGGGCCTAATGCAGCATTTCTTTTGGTGGGTGGTGTGGCTGGGAAGGTGTGTGACAACGTACAGCACGTCACCGTGGGAGGCCATGTCGCTACAGGCCTCAAGGACACCGGGGCTGAACGAACCCTCATCCGACCCGAACTGGTGGCCCCTGAAGAAATAATTCCGGGGAAAAACCTAACTGTCACTGGGATTGGGGGTATCAGCTGTCCCTTGCCAATGGCCCGGGTTTATATTGATTGGGGTGCCGGGAGCGGGGTGAAGGAAGTGGGGCTGTCAGATAATTTGCCCACTGATGTTTTGTTGGGGACTGATTTGGGGAGGATGGTTGCATACTACGTTCCTGACACCCCTCCCCAATCTGCTAAAAAGGGTAACGTTAACCCTGATGATGGGAAATCACATGTGTTGCCTGACCATGCTTTATCCAGTAATGATGCATCTGATAACCATTTTTTCCCCAGCGTTGGTGATGAAAATGATGTAAATGTGCCAACTGAACCTGATAATGATTTTTCTGTGAAAGTTGATGTGTCCATAGGTACAGGAATGCTCAGCCCCGTCGCTCTGCGGAGTGAGATGGCTGAGGAACCCCTAGCAGGGGCAAATGTCGGTGCTACAGGAAATGGGGAGATGCATGGGAACCATGAGAAAGGTGATACCATGAAATTGACCAGTGCCACAGAGGAAGGTAACTGGCCCATAAGTAGCACTGCTCCTGAGGTAATGGGGGTGGATGGGGAGGTAGAGCCCATAGCAGCGCCAGCTGATGGGTCTGCGGAAATCCCTGGAGAGACAGCCTACGTAGCTGCTGTCACCCATAGTCAGAGTGCCCGGAATGCAGATAACTGTCTGCCTTCCGGACCCTCTTCAGTCATCGTTGTGACTGAACCAGAGATGGACACAGAGCAGGTCCCAGAGGGTTCCCGTGGGGAAGGGACCCTGACGTCGCTTCTGGCTTCCCCTAGCCAGGAGTTTTAGGCCGCTCTGCACAGAGATGCGAACCTAGAGAGTTTGAGATACCTCGCCGAGACGCCCACCTCTGTGACTGATAAGGAGATGGTGTTCTTGGAACGAGGAAGGTTGTCCCGGAGACAGTACCCGGAAAATCGCAAAAGGAGTGGTTGAGGGAAAGACAGTTGGTCGTCCCGCAGCAATTCCGGGGTGAGTTGTTACGGATTGCCCACGAGATCCCGCTCACTGGACACTTGGGGATCAGCAAAACTAAGGCCCGGCTGTCTCAACACTTCTATTGGCCTAAGATGGGGACAGATGTGTCAAACTACTGCCACTCCTGTGTCACCTGTCAAAGAGTGGGGAAGGCGGGGCCTGCTCTTAAAGCTCCCCTGATCCCTTTGCCAGTAATAGAAGAGCCTTTCCAGAGGATCGCAGTGGAGATTGTGGGCCCGCTGGCCGTCCCCAGCAGCTCTGGAAAGCAATACATCCTTACTGTGGTAGACTACGCTACCCGGTACCCAGAGGCAGTAGCTCTGTCGTCAACTAGGGCAGATAATGTGGCGGATGCCCTGTTGGACATCTATTCACGTGTAGGATTTCCCAGGTAGATGCTACTGATCAAGGGACCCAATTCATGTCTCGCATAATGGTGGCTCTCTGTAAAGGCCCCGTCACACATAGCGACGCTGCAGCGATACCGACAACGATCCGGATCGCTGCAGCGTCGCTGTTTGGTCGCTGGAGAGCTGTCACACAGACCGCTCTCCAGCGACCAACGATCCCGAGGTCCCCGGTAACCAGGGTAAACATCAGGTAACTAAGCGCAGGGCCGCGCTTAGTAACCCGATGTTTACCCTGGTTACCATCGTTAAAGTAAAAAAAACAAACGCTACATACTTACCTACCGCTGTCTGTCCCCGGCACTCTGCTTCTCTGGTCTGGCTGTGAGCACAGCGGCCGGAAAGCAGAGCGGTGATGTCACCGCTCTGCTTTCCGGCTGACCGGCGCTCACAGCCAGACCAGAGAAGCAGAGTGCCGGGGACAGACAGCGGTAGGTAAGTATGTAGCGTTTGTTTTTTTTACTTTAATGATGGTAACCAGGGTAAACATCGGGTTACTAAGCGCGGCCCTGCGCTTAGTTACCCGATGTTTACCCTGTTTACCAGCGAAGACATCGCTGAATCGGCGTCACACACGCCGATTCAGCGATGTCAGTGGGACCTCAACGATCAAAAAATGGCCCAGGCCATTCCGACACGACCAGCGATCTCACAGCAGGGGCCTGGCTACGCATGCTGGTTGAGACCCAAGGGCGCGACTGGGAGCGTTAACTCCCACACCTGCTATTCGCTTACCGAGAGGTTCCACAGGCCTCGACGGGGTTCTCCCCCTTCAAGCTCCTGTACGGCAGGCGAGTCCGGGGGCCCCTTGGGTTGGTAAGGGAATCCTGGGAAGAGGAGCCGAACCCTTTTGAAGTGTCCATAGTGGAGTATGTCATGCGCTTCCGTGACAAGATGCAGACCTTGGCGCAGTTGGTGCATGACAACATGACGCAGGCTCAGGCTGACCAGAAGCACTGGTACAACCAGAACGCCCGAAAGCGGACCTACCACGTGGGTCAAAAGGTGTGGGTGCTGGTCCCCGCACCAAAGGATGAGCTTCAGGCAGCCTGGGAGGGCCCCGTACGTCTTCCACCAACAGCTCAACCCGGTCACCTACGTGGTCACACTTGACCATTCTCGGGGTAGGCGAAAGGCCTTTCACGTCAACATGATGAAGGCTCATCACGAACTTGAACCTTTCGTCCTACCGTTCTGCAGCCTGCCCGAAGACGGGGAGGAAGACACCCTCCTGGACATGCTGGCCCAAGCCAAGGCTGGTGGGTCCATCGAGGACGTGGAGGTAAGCGCCACACTAACCGTACCCCAGCGGTCGCAGTTGCGGACCAAGCTGGAACCCTTCCGGGCCGTGTTCTCCAACCGACCTGGAATGACTGAGTTAGCAGTCCTTGAAGGTGGACACCGGGAATCATGCCCCACTACGGCGAACACCCTATCGAATCTCCGACCAGGTGCAGCAGGTTATGCGCCAGGAGATCGATGAGATGTTACAGCTGGGGATTCGACCGTCAGAGAGTGCGTGGGCCTCACCTGTAGTTCTCGTGCCAAAGAAGGATCGGACCACCCGGTTCTGCGTGGACTATAGCGGGCACAACGCCATGATAGCCTCAGATGCGCACCGAATGCCACGCATCAAGGAGCTGCTTGAGAGGTTAGCTGATGCAACCTACCTGACCATAATGAATCTGAGTCGAGAATACTGGCAGATTCCCCTGAGCCCCGAGGCACAGGAGAAGTCCGCCTTTATCACACCCTTCGGACTGTACGAGTCCACAGTCATGCCCTTCGGCATGAAGAATGCCCCTGCCACTTTCCAGCGGATGGTCAACCACCTGCTTCAGGGACTGGAGAAGTACGCGGTGGCGTACTTGGATGACATTGCCATCTTCAGTTCCTCCTGGGATAAACACCTGCAGCATCTCGAGGAGGAGATCAGGCGAATTCACCGAGCCGGACTGACTATCAAGCCGGGAAAGTGCCAGATGGGCATGAGTGAGGTCCACTACCTCGGGCACCGGGTAGGCGGGGGGGCACCCTAAAGCCAGAGACTGAGAAAGTGGGAGCGATAGTGAACTGGCCCACCCCCAGGACCAAGAAACAGTTGATATCCTTCCTGGGCACTGCAGGGTACTATAGGCGCTTCGCACCGCACTATAGTAGAATGGCAAAACATTTGACGGACCTCACCAGGAAGAAGCTACCCCACATCGTCAACTGGACCGATGGCTGTGAGGGGGCCTTCCAGGCGTTGAAAACAGCGCTGTGCAATGCCCCTTAAAAGCAGTCGACAGCAGTCGACTGTTCTTGGTACAGACTGACGCCAGCGAGTTTGGCCTCGGTGCTGTGCTCAGCTGTTGTGAATTCTGTGGCTGAATTCACTCCTGTGGTCACAAGTGGTACTGCAGCTTCTGAGCTTCCTCCCTCAGGTGTTCTGGTGAGCTCGTTAACTGCTTCATTACTTAACTTCGCCTGATGCTGCTATCCTTTGCTCCTTGTCAATTTTTTCAGTGTTGGATCTGAGCTTCTCCTGATTGTTCCTGTGACCTGCTGCTCTGTATAGCTAAGTGCTTTTTGCTTTTTTGTTGTTTTTTTTCTGTCCAGCTTGTCTTTTGTTTTGCTGGAAGCTCTGAGACGCAAAGGGTGTACCGCCGTGCCGTTAGTTCGGCACGGTGGGTTATTTTTGCCCCCTTTGCGTGGTTTTGCATTAGGGTTTTTTGTAGACTGCAAAGTTCGCTTTACTGTCCTCGCTCTGTCCTAGGATATCGGGCCCCACTTTGCTGAATCTATTTCATCCCTACGTTTTGTCTTTTCATTTTACTCACAGTCATTATATGTGGGGGGCTGCCTTTTCCTTTGGGGAATTTCTCTGGGGCAAGTCAGGCCTATTTTTCTATCTTCAGGCTAGCTAGTTTCTTAGGCTGTGCCGAGTTGCCTAGGTAGTTGTTAGGCGCAATCCACAGCCGCTTTTAGTCGTGTTTAGGATAGGATCAGGTGTGCAGTCTACAGAGTTTCCACGTCTCAGTGCTCGTTCTTGTATTTTTGGGTATTTGTCAGATCACTGTGTGCGCTCTGATCGCTAAGCACACTGTGTTTCTGGATTGCCTTCATAACACCTGTCATTAGCAAACATAACAGTACAAGGAGCCTAACTAATGATTCTCAATAGAGGGAAAGAAAAAGTTCTGACATCATTTTTTTTTTTTTTCTGCTCTGTGTTCACTTTTTTTTTTTTTCCCCTAGACATTTGGGTGATTCTGGACACAGGTGTGGACATGGATATTCAGGGTCTGTGCTCTTCAATGGATAATCTCGTTATAAATGTACAAAAAATTCAAGATACTATTGATCAGAAATCTATGTTAGAACCAAGAATTCCTATTCCTGATTTGTTTTTTGGAGATAGAACTAAGTTTCTAAGTTTCAAAAATAATTGTAAGCTATTTCTGGCCTTGAAACCTCATTCTTCTGGTAATCCTATTCAACAGGTTTTGATTATTATTTCTTTTTTGCGCGGCGACCCTCAAGACTGGGCATTTTCTCTTGCGCCAGGAGACCCTGCATTGAGTAGTGTCGATGCGTTTTTCCTGGCGCTCGGATTGCTGTACGATGAGCCTAATTCAGTGGATCAGGCTGAGAAAAATTTGCTGGCTTTGTGCCAGGGTCAGGATGATATAGAAGTATATTGTCAGAAATTTAGGAAATGGTCAGTACTCACTCAGTGGAATGAATCTGCGCTGGCAGCTTTGTTCAGAAAGGGTCTCTCTGAGGCTCTTAAGGATGTCATGGTGGGATTTCCTATGCCTGCTGGTTTGAATGAGTCTTTGTCTTTGGCCATTCAGATTGGTCGACGCTTGCGCGAGCGTAAATCTGTGCACCATTTGGCGGTACTGCCTGAGGTTAAACCTGAGCCTATGCAGTGCGATAGGACTATGACTAGAGTTGAACGGCAGGAATACAGACGTCTGAATGGTCTGTGTTTCTACTGTGGTGATTCCACTCATGCTATTTCTGATTGTCCTAAGCGCACTAAGCGGTCCGCTAGGTCTGCCGTCATTGGTACTGTACAGTCCAAATTCCTTCTGTCCATTACCTTGATATGCTCTTTGTCGTCGTTTTCTGTCATGGCGTTTGTGGATTCGGGCGCTGCCCTGAATCTGATGGATTTGGATTATGCTAAACGTTGTGGGTTTTTCTTGGAGCCTTTGCGGTGTCCTATTCCATTGAGAGGAATTGATGCTACACCTTTGGCCAAGAATAAACCTCAATACTGGGCCCAGCTGACCATGTGCATGGCTCCTGCACATCAGGAAGTTATTCGCTTTCTGGTGTTGCATAATCTGCATGATGTGGTCGTGTTGGGGTTGCCATGGCTACAAACCCATAATCCAGTATTGGATTGGAATTCCATGTCGGTATCCAGCTGGGGTTGTCAGGGGGTACATGGTGATGTTCCATTTTTGTCGATTTCGTCATCCACCCCTTCTGAGGTCCCAGAGTTCTTGTCTGATTATCAGGATGTATTTGAAGAGTCCAAGTCCGATGCTCTACCTCCGCATAGGGATTGTGATTGTGCTATTAATTTGATTCCTGGTAGTAAATTCCCTAAAGGTCGATTATTTAATTTATCCGTGCCCGAACACGCCGCTATGCGCAGTTATGTGAAGGAATCCCTGGAGAAGGGACATATTCGCCCATCATCATCACCACTGGGAGCAGGGTTCTTCTTTGTAGCCAAGAAGGATGGTTCGCTGAGACCGTGTATTGATTACCGCCTTCTTAATAAGATCACTGTTAAATTTCAGTATCCCTTGCCATTGTTATCTGACTTGTTTGCTCGGATTAAGGGGGCTAGTTGGTTCACTAAGATAGATCTTCGTGGTGCGTATAATCTGGTGAGAATCAGGCAAGGAGATGAATGGAAAACTGCATTCAATACGCCCGAGGGTCATTTTGAGTATCTAGTGATGCCGTTCGGACTTGCCAATGCTCCATCTGTGTTTCAGTCTTTTATGCATGACATCTTCCGTGAGTATCTGGATAAATTCCTGATTGTTTACTTGGATGACATTTTGATCTTCTCAGATGACTGGGAGTCTCATGTGAAGCAGGTCAGAATGGTTTTTCAGGTCCTGCGTGCTAACTCTTTGTTTGTGAAGGGATCAAAGTGTCTCTTCGGTGTGCAGAAAGTTTCATTTTTGGGGTTCATCTTTACCCCTTCTACTATCGAGATGGATCCAGTTAAGGTCCAAGCCATCCAGGATTGGATTCAGCCGCCATCTCTGAAAAGTCTGCAAAAGTTCCTGGGCTTTGCTAATTTTTATCGTCGCTTCATCTGTAATTTTTCTAGCATTGCCAAACCATTGACCGATTTGACCAAGAAGGGTGCTGATTTGGTTAATTGGTCTTCTGCTGCTGTGGAAGCTTTTCAGGAGTTGAAGCGTCGTTTTTGTTCTGCCCCTGTGTTGTGTCAGCCAGATGTTTCTCTTCCGTTCCAGGTCGAGGTTGATGCTTCTGACATTGGAGCAGGGGCGGTTTTGTCACAGAGAGGTTCTGATTGCTCAGTGATGAAACCATGTGCTTTCTTTTCCAGGAAGTTCTCGCCCGCTGAGCGTAATTATGATGTGGGCAATCGAGAGTTGCTGGCCATGAAGTGGGCATTCGAGGAGTGGCGTCATTGGCTTGAAGGAGCTAAGCATCGCGTGGTGGTATTGACTGATCATAAGAACTTGACTTATCTCGAGTCTGCCAAGCGCTTGAATCCTAGACAGGCCCGTTGGTCGTTATTTTTTGCCCGCTTCGACTTTGTGATTTCGTACCTTTCGGGCTCTAAAAATGTGAAGGCGGATGCTCTGTCTAGGAGTTTTGTGCCCGACTCTCCGGGTTTATCTGAGCCAGCGGGTATCCTCAAGGAAGGAGTCATTGTGTCTGCCATCTCCCCTGATTTGCGGCGGGTGCTGCAAAAATTTCAGGCGAATAAACCTGATCGTTGTCCAGCAGAGAAACTGTTCGTCCCTGATAGGTGGACTAATAAACTTATCTCTGAACTTCATTGTTCGGTGTTGGCTGGTCATCCTGGAATCTTTGGTACCAGAGAGTTAGTGGCTAGATCCTTCTGGTGGCCATCTCTGTCACGGGATGTACGTACTTTTGTGCAGTCCTGTGGGATTTGTGCTAGGGCTAAGCCCTGCTGTTCTCGTGCCAGTGGGTTGCTTTTGCCCTTGCCGGTCCCAAAGAGGCCTTGGACACATATTTCGATGGATTTCATTTCTGACCTTCCCGTTTCTCAAAAGATGTCAGTCATTTGGGTGGTCTGTGATCGCTTTTCTAAAATGGTCCATCTGGTGCCCTTGGCTAAATTGCCTTCCTCCTCTGATTTGGTACCTTTGTTCTTTCAGCATGTGGTTCGGTTGCATGGCATTCCTGAGAATATTGTTTCTGACAGAGGTTCCCAGTTTGTTTCAAGGTTTTGGCGAGCCTTTTGTGGTAGGATGGGCATTGACCTATCCTTTTCCTCGGCTTTCCATCCTCAGACTAATGGCCAGACCGAACGAACCAATCAGACCTTGGAAACATATCTGAGATGTTTTGTTTCTGCAGACCAGGATGATTGGGTGTCCTTTTTGCCGTTGGCTGAGTTCGCCCTTAATAATCGGGCCAGCTCGGCTACCTTGGTTTCTCCATTTTTTTGCAATTCTGGGTTCCATCCTCGTTTCTCTTCAGGACAGGTTGAGTCTTCGGACTGTCCTGGTGTGGATTCTGTGGTGGATAGGTTGCAGCAGATCTGGACTCAGGTAGTGGACAATTTGATCTTGTCCCAGGAGAAAGCTCAACTTTTCGCTAATCGCAGACGCCGTGTGGGTCCCCGACTTCGTGTTGGGGATCTGGTTTGGTTACCTTCTCGTCATATTCCTATGAAGGTTTCCTCTCCTAAATTTAAACCTCGTTTTATTGGTCCGTATAGGATTTCTCAGGTTCTCAATCCTGTGTCTTTTCGTTTGACCCTCCCAGACTCCTTTTCCATACATAATGTATTCCATAGGTCGTTGTTGCGGAGATACGTGGCACCTATGGTTCCATCTGTTGAGCCTCCTGCCCCGGTTTTGGTGGAGGGGGAATTGGAGTATATTGTGGAGAAGATTTTGGATTCTCGTGTTTCTAGACGGAAACTCCAGTATCTGGTTAAATGGAAGGGTTATGCTCAGGAAGATAATTCCTGGGTTTTTGCCTCTGATGTTCATGCTTCCGATCTTGTTCGTGCCTTTCATGCGGCTCATCCTGGTCGGCCTGGGGGCTCTGGTGAGGGTTCGGTGACCCCTCCTCAAGGGGGGGGTACTGTTGTGAATTCTGTGGCTGAATTCACTCCTGTGGTCACAAGTGGTACTGCAGCTTCTGAGCTTCCTCCCTCAGGTGTTCTGGTGAGCTCGTTAACTGCTTCATTACTTAACTCCGCCTGATGCTGCTATCCTTGCTCCTTGTCAATGTTTCAGTGTTGGATCTGAGCTTCTCCTGATTGTTCCTGTGACCTGCTGCTCTGTATAGCTAAGTGCTTTTTGCTTTTTTGTTGCTTTTTTTCTGTCCAGCTTGTCTTTTGTTTTGCTGGAAGCTCTGAGACGCAAAGGGTGTACTGCCGTGCCGTTAGTTCGGCACGGTGGGTTATTTTTGCCCCCTTTGCGTGGTTTTGCTTTAGGGTTTTTTGTAGACTGCAAAGTTCGCTTTACTGTCCTCGCTCTGTCCTAGGATATCGGGCCCCACTTTGCTGAATCTATTTCATCCCTACGTTTTGTCTTTTCATCTTACTCACAGTCATTATATGTGGGGGGCTGCCTTTTCCTTTGGGGAATTTCTCTGGGGCAAGTCAGGCCTATTTTTCTATCTTCAGGCTAGCTAGTTTCTTAGGCTGTGCCGAGTTGCCTAGGTAGTTGTTAGGCGCAATCCACAGCCGCTTTTAGTTGTGTTTAGGATAGGATCAGGTGTGCAGTCTACAGAGTTTCCACGTCTCAGAGCTCGTTCTTGTATTTTTGGGTATTTGTCAGATCACTGTGTGCGCTCTGATCGCTAAGCACACTGTGTTTCTGGATTGCCTTCATAACACCTGTCATTAGCAAACATAACACTCAGCCAGGTTGACTCGGAGGACCAATAGCACACTGTGTTGTACCTGAGCCTGAAACTTTTGCCGAGGGAAGTGGCCTACTCCACCATCGAGAAGGAGTGCCTGGCCATAGTCTGGGCCCTGCAGCGCTATTTGTTAGGTCGCACCTTCACTGTGCTGACCGACCACAACCCTCTGTGCTGGCTAAACGCCATGTGCGGAACCAATAGAAGGTTGCTACGCTGGAGCAGTTTGTCTTCACCACTGAACACAAAACAAGCAGGGAGCATGGCAATGCAGATGGACTGTCCCACCAGGGCGAACCTACTGAGGTGCGCATGGAGGCATACCAAGGGGTTCTGCCTCCGTAGCGCAGTCCAAAAGGGGGAGGTGTCACGATAATGCAAAAACCATAGCTGAGGGATTTTTGCACATCTGACTATGGTCCTGAAAGCACATGGCAGCTGTGACCCCCCTCCCTGTCTCCCCCTGAATACAACAAACCAGCCCTATGGCAGACACTGGGTAACTTGAAGCTAGTGTGTGAGCAGGGTGTGGCTTTAAACTGCAGGTGACCAATCCTGCAAAGCCACCTGTTGTCCCTCCCTTCTCAGTCAGGAATTTCTTTTGTCTCCAGAGTCTAAGAACGTAAATATCTCTGACCTCAGTACATACCATTAACCAGCCCTTTAGTGATGTCACGAGGCTGCAGTTTATAAGTCTTTACACTTAACCCAGCCTTCAGTTTTGACTGAGGAGCTGTACTATGCACTGGGACATCTGGGCTCTGCCTGCCAGCCTGGTTTGCCTGCAATGATCTGAGAACATGTGAGTTCTACCTTTTCTCATTTAATCCCATTATGTTATAATTACCTTTCTACATATTTCCAATTGTCTCATATTGTAACATCTTTATATACCTTTTTATAAACACTGCCTTAATTTAAGAGTAAAATATCTAAATTACTAGTTTCGATCTTACATAGTTACATAGTTATTAAGGTTGAAGGAAGACTATAAGTCCATCTAGTTCAACCCATAGCCTAACCTAACATGCCCTAATATGTTGATCCAGAGGAAGGCAAAAAAAAAACATGTGGCAAAGAGTAAGCTCCACATTGGGGAAAAAAATTCCTTCCCGACTCCACATACAGCTAGTTCCCTGGATCAACGCCCTATCGAGGAATCTAGTATATATACCCTGTAACATTATACTTTTCCAGAAAGGTATCCAGTCCCCTCTTAAATTTAAGTAATGAATCACTCATTACAACATCATACGGCAGAGAGTTCCATAGTCTCACTGCTCTTACAGTAAAGAATCCGCGTCTGTTATTATGCTTAAACCTTTTTTCCTCCAAACGCAGAGGATGCCCCCTTGTCCCTGTTTCAGGTCTATGATTAAAAAGATCATCAGAAAGGTCTTTGTACTGTCCCCTCATATATTTATACATTAAAATAAGATCACCCCTTAGTCTTCGTTTTTCCAAACTAAATAGCCCCAAGTGTAATAACCTATCTTGGTATTGCAGACCCCCCAGTCCTCTAATAACCTTGGTCACTCTTCTCTGCACCCGCTCTAGTTCAGCTATGTCTTTCTTATACACCGGAGACCAGAACTGTGCACAGTATTCTAAGTGTGGTCGAACTAGTGACTTGTATAGAGGTAAAATTATGTTCTCCTCATGAGCATCTATGCCTCTTTTAATGCATCCCATTATTTTATTTGCCTTTGTAGCAGCTGCCTGACACTGGCCACTGAATATGAGTTTGTCATCCACCCATACACCCAGGTCTTTTTCATTGACGGTTTTGCCCAGAGTTTTAGAATTAAGCACATAATTATACATCTTATTACTTCTACCCAAGTGCATGACCTTACATTTATCCCCATTAAAGGTCATTTGCCATTTATCAGCCCAAGCTTCTAGTTTCTAGGTTCTAGATCTTCCTGCCCTAAAACGTACCCTAAGTCTTCTGTAGGGAATTACGCTACTGTTTTGGGTTAGCTTCGGACCCATTAATCGAAGCTGGTGGCAGCATACCTTGTTCTGTGCCTTTGGGAGTTGTTGTAGCGACGGCAGCGTTGATAATTATTGTTCCTGCCTGAGCGGGAGTAGTTATATCGCCTCGCTGCAGCGTGCCCAATAGCCAGTACATAGCAGGCAGCCTTTCTGGCGACTAATTATCCTAGGTGCAGTACCTAATCTGACCTGAGGGTAAGGGGGCGCCAGAGAGCTGCATGTTTGCAAACGGAACTGTAAAGCAGGATATACATAAATCGCTGTAGTTCGTGTTATATTGTAGAGCAGTGGGATAACTGAAATAAGCCCCTGCTGTAAACTGATAGGCCAATAACCTTGTGTGTCTTTTCATCACATTGTAGCAGTGGAGGGATAACTAAGATAAGGCCCCCTGCACATGTGATAGCCGTCTGTTGGCCTAAAGTCACCCCGATCCGTGACGTAGGGGTGACAGTCACGGTGTGAATCGTGACAATAGCATAGGAGCCTACACTAGGGCGCAGGCCCGGCGTCAGCACCCGGCGTACCTGGGCAAATGCCGGGGCCCTGGCGAGACAGGGGGGCCCATTCAGGGCCGGCGTTAGGGGCAGGCAGCTGCCAGTGCCTAAGGCCCCCGCTGCCCCAGGGGCCCTCAGCTAGTGGCACATCACACAGAAGCTATGGGGCCCCTGTGAGGCAGGGGGGCCCGCCTGTCGCAAGCGCCAACTCCCTGGCCGCCACTTTGAACTTTACCGGCATCTGCAGGTAAAGTTCAAAGCAAATGATGGAGGAGAGAGCGTCACCTAACGCTCCCTCTCCCATCGTTCCCCTCTCTGCCTCTGACACTGCGGGTGCGCGATGACATCATCAAGCTCTCGCTGTGTGTCAGGCACTGCAGCGGCAGCCGCCGAGACCGGAGCAAGGAGGAAGCAGCACGGCGCGGGAACGTTGAGAGGTGAGGAGTTTTTTTTTTTGCAACTATAACAGTGAGTACTGGACTATGGGGCCATTCTTGGGGGGAGGGGGGCTGTGCTGTATACTACATGTCTGTGCTATATACTACATGGCTGTTCTATATACTACATGGGCCGTGTTATATACTGCGTGGGCTGTTATATGCTACGTGGGCTGTGCTATATACTACATGGCTGTTCTATAAACTATGTGGGCCGTGTTATATACTATGTGGCTGTGCTATATACTATATGGGCTGTTATATGCTAGGTGGGCTGTGCTATATACTACGTGACTGTGTTATATGCTACGTGGGCTGTTATATACTACATGGCTGTGTTATATGCTACGTGGCTGTGCTATATACTACATGGCTGTGTTATATGCGATCATGAATCGTGGTATGTGTTAAAGGGGGGGCCCACTGAGACTCTTTCGCCCGGGGCCCTCAAAGACCTGGAGCCGGCCCTGCTAGGGCGTGTACCCCTATATTATAGTGCAAGCCCATATAGTATGGTGTATAGTATGGTGGATACCCCTATATAATAGCCCAGGCCTCCAAACTATGGCATGTACCCCTATATTATAACACAGGCCTTATAGTAAAATGAAAGCTGAGCTCTGGTTGGTTGTGTTGGGCAACACAGATCATATATTTTTGTGGCCCGATGGGTAGCAGAGGCGACTGTGCCTGTACACTATCCGATGGCCCCATATGGACATACATAGGGTAAGTAATTCTGCCCCATCACGTATGGAAGCAGCCACAGCAGGCAGCAGCCACCTACTTGCAGCGGGCGCCAATTATGTGCCGCTTATTAGATGCTGTGAAGTCACAGATCAACAAGGACTGTGGTGTAAGAAGATCTGTGTGTAAGAAGGCCTTCTTTAGCGCTCAAACCCATCAGTACTATTACATTGATTTAGGATTTATTGATTTAGGAGGCCCGTCAGTCACCGTCTGTTGACCTCACACCACCCTCTCCACATTGTCTATCACCCACGTGTTTGTTTACAAACTGGTAGTGAATACCAGAAAACCGGATCCCCCGCATTCACCGCTGAAGTCTCACAGACCCTTGTGCACAGTTACTTAAAATGGAACAGATTAGAGCACGATCCTGGTCACAGCACAAACACTGATCACATGAACGATTCACCCCGAGGAGCAGACGTTGAGAAATGTGTGTGTGTACATATATATACAGGGGATGAAATAGTGTTTAATAATAAAAAATGACACAGGGACAATGTATTGAACACATGAAGAAAGAGAGGTGCAGAAAATCATGGAAAATCCTGACACTAGCTGAAATCCATTAGTAATTAGCAATCCTAACATTTAGTGAAAAATAATAAGTAAAACCAGTAAATTGTCTCAAGATCTTCGCAACCTTATTGTTGAAAACCATACAGATGGCACTGGATACAGAAGAATTTCTAAATTACAGAGGGCTCCAGTGAGCACTGGTGGGGCCATAATCTGGAAGTGGAAACAACATCATTTCACCATAAACCGGCCATGACCAGATGCTCCCCAAAAGATTTCAGGCATAGGAATGAAAAGAATTATCGTAAAAGTTGTCCAATGAGCCAAGGACCACCTGTGGAGACCTGGAAGCAGCAGGTTCAATAGTTTCAAATAAAACAATAAGTATTGAGCTCAACTGCCATGGCCTGTATGCAGACTCACCAGACAACCTCCATGACCTGTATGCACGCTCACTACACAACCTCCATGATCTGCATGCATGCTCGCCACACAAACTCCATGACCTGTATGCACGCTCACTACACAACCTACATGACCTGCATGCATGCTCGCCACACAATGTCCATGACCTGTATGCACGCTCACTACACAACCTACATGACCTGCATGCATGCTCGCCACAAAACCTCCATGACCTGTAAGCACGCTCACACAACCTCCATGACCTGTATGCACGCTCGCAACTGCTGAAGAAAAAGCATGTTCAAGCACCTTTACAGTTTGCTCAACAACATTCTGACAAGCCTGTGAAATACTGGAAGAATATAGTCTGGTCAGATGGGAACAAAATTGAACTCTTTGGATGCCATAAAACACACCATGTTTGGAGTCCAAAAAGCACTGCTCATCAACGCCAAAAAACACCAAACCAACATTTGGTGTTTGGAGGTGGGAACATCATGATGTGGGGCTGGTTTTCAGCATATACACAGGCAAACTTCATGTAAATGAAGGAAGGATAATGGAGAAATGTACTGAGACATTCTTGATAAAAATCTGCTGCTATATACCAGGATGATGAAGATGAAACAAGTGTGAACATTCCAGCAAGACAATGATCCCAAACACACAACCTAGGAAACTCAATAGCTTTCAGAGAAAGAAAATAAAGCTTCTATAATCAGGGCCGCCATCAGGTCATTACGGCCGTGACTGGTGTACGGGGCCCAGTGGGCAGAGGGGGCCCGCATCGGGCCCTGTCCCATCTGCTCACCGGGCCCCTACCGGCAGCCGCAGGCTAAACCGGGCCCTTAGCGGCGCTGCAGCTGTTTAACGCTATTGACGTGCAGGCCCGCGCCCGCACGTCAATAGTTAACGGCTGCCAGCCAATCTGAGGCTGGCAGCTGATGCCAGCCGCACCGTGCATGTCACCGGCGTATGACGTCATTGTCAGTCGCCGGCGAGTGCGCGCTTCAGCTGCGTGGAGAGAGCTTCGCCCGTCGCAGGAGCGTGGTCAGGGGAGAACTTTTTTTTTTTTAATTGAGAGCGGCGATCCGGGGGGCCCAGGGCAGAATGCTGGACACAGAGGCAGAACACTGGACACAGGGACAGAAAGTTGGACACAGGGGCAGAACGCTGGACACAGGGACAGAACGCTGAACACAGGGGCAGAACGCTGGACACAGGGGCAGAATCGAGATACGGGGCATGATTGGAGACACAGGAGGCAGGACGAAAGACATGGCGGCATGACTGGAGACACTGGGGCATGACTGGAGACAGATGGGGCAGGATTGGAAACAGATGGGGCAGAATGGAGACACAGGGGGCATGATTGCAGACATGGGGGCATGATTGGAGACGGGGCAGAATGGAGATACGGCCATGATTGGAAACAATGGGGCAGGATGGATACGATGGAGACAGATGGGGCAGGATGGGGAGATCATATGGGGCAGAATGGATACTCATGAGGACAGGATGGGAGAACATATGGCTGATGCCAGGAATGAGACACACGGGGGCTAGGATGGCGAATATTATTACCATAGGGGCTGATTAAGGGATATTATTACTGCAGTGATGTATTTATTTTATTTTTTGAGTATACTGTTTTAAATGGGGGGGCGGTCCTGTTACTGTGTAGAGTGATACTATGTCGCCTTCTTCATGTGGTGTAATGTAGAAGTT
Organism: Ranitomeya imitator; assembly: GCF_032444005.1. NCBI lineage: Eukaryota > Metazoa > Chordata > Amphibia > Anura > Dendrobatidae > Ranitomeya > Ranitomeya imitator. The sequence continues at coordinate 659,550,567 of NC_091282.1, forward strand.
GGGAAAATTAAGTAATGTGTTATGCAAGCGGAACTCGAGATAACGGTGTTATTTCCTGTGGAGACGAGTCCTGGCTGCATGAAGTGATGGCGGTCTGTGTGTGGATGAAAGATGAAAAACAAAGATGAAGGACTTCACCTAGAGGCGTCACTGGTGAGTGAGTGTGTTACCTATACACTGACACTATACACTGTATACTATATACAGCGGTCCTGTGTATAATATCACTGGTGATCACTGTATTATCTGTACACAGACACTGCATACTAAGTACAGATCTCCTGTGAATAATAGCACTGATGGTGATAGTATTGTGGTTTTTTTTTTTATTACTGATCAGTATTGTAGTATTCAGTCACTATGTGGTGGTAATATGTGGTCTGGTCATGATGTTGTGGTATTTGTTCCTTGTATTTGATATTATTCGATCACTGTAGTGGTAATATGTCATCTGGTCATAGTGCTGTGGTATTTGTTCCTTGTATGTGGTATTATAGGTAATTTTAAAAATTGAAAAATAAATAAAAAATATACCTAAATTGTATTGCATATTTTAACAAATATTTAATAGGTTACAGTAGAGTAGGGCCAGGCCAAAAGTGTCTACCTTGTCATTTTGGTGGCTTAAAAAATCTTTTGGCCAAAACAAAAGCTGCCGGCTATATGTGTGATCTGGTGATGGGAACTGTCAATGTGTGATAGGTGAGAAGTGGAGATTTTCCAAGAGAGAGCGGTGGGACTGTGGACAGTTCGAGGGGTGGATCGTGGAGGCGGGGCTGGGGTGGAGCCTGGGCGGAGTCTCAAGGGGGCCCCGAAAATTTTGCCAGTATGGGGCCCCAAAATTTCTAATGGCAGCCCTGTCTATAATGGCCGAGCCGATCACCGAACCTGAATCCAAAAGAAAATTTATGGAAGGAACTAAAGCTCAGAGTTCATAGAATGTGACATCACTGCTCCTCACATATAATGATATATTACAGTAGTGACATTACCGCTCCTCACATATAATGATATATTACAGCAGTGACATCACCGCTCCTCACATATAATGATATATTACAGCAGTGACATCACCGCTCCTCACATATAATGATATATTACAGCAGTGACATCACCGCTCCTCATATATAATGATATATTACAGCAGTGACATCACCGCTCCTCACATATCATATTACAGCAGTGACATCACCGCTCCCCACATATAATGATATATTACAGCAGTGACATCACCGCTCCTCACATATAATGATATATTACAGCAGTGACATCACCGCTCCTCACATATAATGATATATTACAGCAGTGACATCACCGCTCCTCACATATAATGATATATTACAGCAGTGACATCACCTCTCCTCACATATAATGATATATTACAGCAGTGACATCACCGCTCCCCACATATAATGATATATTACAGCAGTGACATCACCGCTCCCCACATATAATGATATATTACAGCAGTGACATCACCGCTCCCCACATATAATGATATATTACAGCAGTGACATCACCGCTCCTCACATATAATGATATATTACAGCAGTGACATCACCGCTCCTCACATATAATGATATATTACAGCAGTGACATCACCGCTCCCCACATATAATGATATATTAAAGCAGTGACATCACTTCTCCTCACATATAATGATATATTACAGCAGTGACATCACCGCTCCTCACATATAATGATATATTACAGCAGTGACATCACCGCTCCTTACATATAATGATATATTATAGCAGTGACATCACCGCTCCTCACATATAATGATATATTACAGCAGTGACATCACCTCTCCTCACATATAATGATATATTACAGCAGTGACATCACCGCTCCCCACATATAATGATATATTACAGCAGTGACATCACCGCTCCTCACATATAATGATATATTACAGCAGTGACATCACCGCTCCTCACATATAATGATATATTACAGCAGTGATATCTCCGCTCCTTACATATAATGATATATTACAGCAGTGACATTTCCGCTCCTCACATATAATGATATATTACAGCAGTGACATCACCGCTCCCCACATATAATGATATATTACAGCAGTGACATCACCGCTCCCCACATATAATGATATATTACAGCAGTGACATCACCGCTCCCCACATATAATGATATATTACAGCAGTGACATCACCGCTCCTCACATATAATGATATATTACAGCAGTGATATCACCGCTCCTCACATATAATGATATATTACAGCAGTGACATCACCGCTCCTCACATATAATGATATATTACAGCAGTGACATCACCGCTCCTCACATATAATGATATATTACAGCAGTGACATCACCGCTCCTCACATATAATGATATATTACAGCAGTGACATCACCGCTCCTCACATATAATGATATATTACAGCAGTGACATCACCGCTCCTCACATATAATGATATATTACAGCAGTGACATCACCGCTCCTCACATATAATGATATATTACAGCAGTGACATCACCGCTCCTCACATACAGTGGGGCAAAAAAGTATTTAGTCAGTCAGCAATAGTGCAAGTTCCACCACTTAAAAAGATGAGAGGCGTCTGTAATTTACATCATAGGTAGACCTCAACTATGGGAGACAAACTGAGAAAAAAAAATCCAGAAAATCACATTGTCTGTTATTTTTAACAATTTATTTGCATATTATGGTGGAAAATAAGTATTTGGTCAGAAACAAACAATCAAGATTTCTGGCTCTCACAGACCTGTAACTTCTTCTTTAAGAGTCTCCTCTTTCCTCCACTCATTACCTGTAGTAATGGCACCTGTTTAAACTTGTTATCAGTATAAAAAGACACCTGTGCACACCCTCAAACAGTCTGACTCCAAACTCCACTATGGGGAAGACCAAAGAGCTGTCAAAGGACACCAGAAACAAAATTGTAGCCCTGCACCAGGCTGGGAAGACTGAATCTGCAATAGCCAACCAGCTTGGAGTGAAGAAATCAACAGTGGGAGCAATAATTAGAAAATGGAAGACATACAAGACCACTGATAATCTCCCTCGATCTGGGGCTCCACGCAAAATCCCACCCCGTGGGGTCAGAATGATCACAAGAACGGTGAGCAAAAATCCCAGAACCACGCGGGGGGACCTAGTGAATGAACTGCAGAGAGCTGGGACCAATGTAACAAGGCCTACCATAAGTAACACACTACGCCACCATGGACTCAGATCCTGCAGTGCCAGACGTGTCCCACTGCTTAAGCCAGTACATGTCCGGGCCCGTCTGAAGTTTGCTAGAGAGCATTTGGATGATCCAGAGGAGTTTTGGGAGAATGTCCTATGGTCTGATGAAACCAAACTGGAACTGTTTGGTAGAAACACAACTTGTCGTGTTTGGAGGAAAAAGAATACTGAGTTGCATCCATCAAACACCATACCTACTGTAAAGCATGGTGGTGGAAACATCATGCTTTGGGGCTGTTTCTCTGCAAAGGGGCCAGGACGACTGATCTGGGTACATGAAAGAATGAATGGGGCCATGTATCGTGAGATTTTGAGTGCAAACCTCCTTCCATCAGCAAGGGCATTGAAGATGAAACGTGGCTGGGTCTTTCAACATGACAATGATCCAAAGCACACCGCCAGGGCAACGAAGGAGTGGCTTCGTAAGAAGCATTTCAAGGTCCTGGAGTGGCCTAGCCAGTCTCCAGATCTCAACCCTATAGAAAACCTTTGGAGGGAGTTGAAAGTCCGTGTTGCCAAGCGAAAAGCCAAAAACATCACTGCTCTAGAGGAGATCTGCATGGAGGAATGGGCCAACATACCAACAACAGTGTGTGGCAACCTTGTGAAGACTTACAGAAAACGTTTGACCTCTGTCATTGCCAACAAAGGATATATTACAAAGTATTGAGATGAAATTTTGTTTCTGACCAAATACTTATTTTCCACCATAATATGCAAATAAAATGTTAAAAAAACAGACTGTGATTTTCTGGATTTTTTTTTCTCAGTTTGTCTCCCATAGTTGAGGTCTACCTATGATGTAAATTACAGATGCCTCTCATCTTTTTAAGTGGTGGAACTTGCACTATTGCTGACTGACTAAATACTTTTTTGCCCCACTGTATAATGATATATTACAGCAGTGACATCACCGCTCCTCACATATAATGATATATTACAGCCGTGACATCACCGCTCCTCACATATAATGATATATTACAGCCGTGACATCACCGCTCCTCACATATAATGATATATTACAGCAGTGACATCACCACTCCTCACATATGATATATTACAGCAGTGACATCACCGCTCCTCACATATAATGATATATTACAGCAGTGACATCACCGCTCCTCACATATAATGATATATTACAGCAGTGACATCACCGCTCCCCACATATAATGATATATTACAGCAGTGACATCACCGCTCCTCACATATAATGATATATTACAGCAGTGACATCACCGCTCCTCACATATAATGATATATTACAGCAGTGACATCACCGCTCCTCACATATAATGATATATTACCACAGTGACATCACCGCTCCTCACATATAATGATATATTACCACAGTGACATCACCGCTCCTCACATATAATGATATATTACAGGAGTGACATCACCGCTCCCCACATATAATGATATATTACAGCAGTGACATCACCGCTCCTCACATATAATGATATATTACAGCAGTGACATCACCGCTCCTCACATATAATGATATATTACCACAGTGACATCACCGCTCCTCACATATAATGATATATTACAGCAATGACATCACCGCTCCTCACATATAATGATATATTACAGCAATCACATCACCGCTCCTCACATATAATGATATATTACAGCAATGACATCACCGCTCCTCACATATAATGATATATTACAGCAATGACATCACCGCTCTCCACATATAATGATATATTACAGCAGTGACATCACCGCTCTCCACATATAATGATATATTACAGCAGTGACATCACCGCTCCTCACATATAATGATATATTACAGCAGTGACATCACGGCTCCCCACATATAATGATATATTACAGAAGTGACATCACCGCTCCTCACATGTAATGATATATTACAGCAGTGACATCACCGCTCCTCACATATAATGATATATTACAGCAGTGACATCACCGCTCCTCACATATAATGATATATTACAGCAGTGACATCACCGCTCCTCACATATAATGATATATTACAGCAGTGACATCATCGCTCCTCACATATAATGATATATTACAGTAGTGACATCACCACTCCCTCACATTACCATGTAGTATAGAGCTGTGTGTACACATTATTATACAGGACCAGTCTATAAATATAAGTCTGAGGTCAGTGATCTATTCAGCTATAAGGGAACAGATTATGTAGAACTCACCACAGTGGGGAGGGATCAGATTGTGTGTCGGGCTAGGACACCTACCGCCGGTGACATGACGGCTCCGGGCATGTTTTACGGATGTGTGCTACCAGACCACAAAACTATTTTCATCCAGGGAACGGAATTTGAACTTTGCCCATTCTTAAAGGTAGAGACGGATATCGACGGAGAGTGGATATGACATGGCCACTATTACTACCTGTGGAAGGGACACAGATAAAGGGGATCGGTCTCTAGATTAATAATGCTGACCCAGAGCTCCAGGAACGCAGTCCGTCCCACCCTAATCAATCAGCAGCCAACTGACAGAGGGGTGGCTAAGTAATGGGTCAATAAAATATAGATAATGCTGCCATATGTAAATAATACTGCCATATATTGCTGAGTGCGACTACCTTACAAATAATGTTCTGTCAGTAACATCCGAAGAGAAGAAGAATCCCGGCACAGACTGTAATAATACTGCTATCTGTCTATAACCGCAGGTGCCCCAGAAATTACCTGTGTGCTGTGGGAGGCGAGTCCACGGCCAGCCCAGTACGCTCACCCCATATAGTGGCCTGAACCTGCAGAAACACAAGTGTTAGGTAAAAACTCAGGAAAATTACCCACAATGCCCAGGGAATGAAGTCAGACCTGCCCGTCCTGTCAGTACAGAACAAGCTGTACCTGTGCCCCCTCCTACCTGCTGCTGTAGGGTAAACAATGCACATCACAGCACCTGCGCAGCCCCGCGCCACGGGGAGTGCCCAACAACTGCTGACAGCATGACCTGACAACTCCACCACATCCTGACAACCCCAGCATGACCTGACAACCCCAGCACGACCTGACAACCCCAGCATGACCTGACAACTCCACCATGTTCTGACAACCACTGCACGACCTGAAGACTCCGCCACGTCCTGACAACCCCAGCATGACTTGAAAACCCCAGCATGACCTGACAACCCCAGCATGACCTGACAACTCCACCATGTTCTGACAACCACTGCACGACGTGAAAACTCCACCACGTCCTGACAATCCCAGCACGACCTGACAACTTCACCACTTCCTGAAAACCCCACCATTATCTGACAACCCCAGCATGACCTGACAACTCCACCACGTCCTAACAACCACTGCACGACCTGAAAACTGCACCAGGTTCTGACAACCCACAGCAGGGCCTGACAACTGCACCACATTCTGACAACCCCAGCACGACCTGACAACTCCACCATGTCCTGACAACCCCAGCACGACCTGACAACTCCACCACGTCCTGACAACCCCAGCACGACCTGACAACTCCACCACGTCCTGACAACCCCAGCACGACCTGACAACTCCACCACATCCTGACAACCCCAGCATGACCTGACAACCCCAGCACGACCTGACAACCCCAGCATGACCTGACAACTCCACCATGTTCTGACAACCACTGCACGACCTGAAAACTCCACCAAGTCCTGACAATCCTAGCACGACCTGACAACTTCACCACTTCCTGAAAACCCCACCATGATCTGACAACCCCAGCATGACCTGACAACTCCACCACGTCCTAACAACCACTGCACGACCTGAAAACTGCACCAGGTTCTGACAACCCACAGCAGGGCCTGACAACTGCACCACATTCTGACAACCCCAGCACGACCTGACAACTCCACCACGTCCTGACAACCCCAGCACGACCTGACAACTCCACCACGTCCTGACAACCCCAGCACGACCTGACAACTCCACCACGTCCTGACAACCCCAGCATGACCTGACAACTCCACCATGTTAGTGACAACCACTGCACGACCTGAAGACTCCGCCACGTCCTGACAACCCCAGCATGACTTGAAAACCCCAGCATGACCTGACAACCCCAGCATGACCTGACAACTCCACCATGTTCTGACAACCACTGCACGACCTGAAGACTCCGCCACGTCCTGACAATCCCAGCACGACCTGACAACCCCAGCATGACCTGACAACTCCACCACGTCCTAACAACCACTGCACGACCTGAAAACTGCACCAGGTTCTGACAACCCACAGCAGGGCCTGACAACTGCACCACATTCTGACAACCCCAGCACAACCTGACAACTCCACCACGTCCTGACAACCCCAGCACGACCTGACAACTCCACCACGTCCTGACAACCCCAGCACGACCTGACAACTCCACCACGTCCTGACAACCCCAGCATGACCTGACAACTCCACCATGTTAGTGACAACCACTGCACGACCTGAAGACTCCGCCACGTCCTGACAACCCCAGCATGACTTGAAAACCCCAGCATGACCTGACAACCCCAGCATGACCTGACAACTCCACCATGTTCTGACAACCACTGCACGACCTGAAGACTCCGCCACGTCCTGACAATCCCAGCACGACCTGACAACTTCACCACTTCCTGAAAACCCCACCATGATCTGACAACCCCAGCATGACCTGACAACTCCACCACGTCCTAACAACCACTGCACGACCTGAAAACTGCACCAGGTTCTGACAACCCACAGCAGGGCCTGACAACTGCACCACATTCTGACAACCCCAGCACAACCTGACAACTCCACCACGTCCTGACAACCCCAGCACGACCTGACAACTCCACCACGTCCTGACAACCCCAGCACGACCTGACAACTCCACCACGTTCTGACAACCCCAGCACAATCTAACAACTCCGCCACGTCGTGACAACACTACCATCATCTAAGAACATACAGCTAGCGGTCATGTATAAGAAAATATATATTCTACAGTATGTCATCTGTGGTGTTACATTGGACTGCAGGTGACATCTACTACATTATCTGTAATCAGAGTTATCACTGAGTTATCTGTGGTGTTACATTGGACTGCAGGTAACATCTACTACATTATCTGTAATCAGAGTTATCACTGAGTTATCTGTGGTTTTACATAGGACTGCAACTGACATCTACTACATTATCTGTACTCAGAGAGTTATCACTGAGTTATATGTGGTGTTTCATAGGACTGCAGGTGACATCTACTACATTATCTGTACTCAGGAGTTATCACAGTGTTATCTGTGGTGTTACATAGGACTGCAGGTGCCATCTACTACATTATCTGTACTCAAGAGTGATCAATCATCACTGTGTTATCTGTGGTGTTACATACAGTCATGGCCAAAAGTATTGACACCCCTTCAATTCTGTCAGATAATACTCAGTTTCTTCCAGAAAATGATTGCAATCACAAATTCTTTGGTATTATTATCTTCATTTCATTTGTCTTAAATGAAAAAAAAAACACAAAAAGAATTGTCCTAAAGCCAAATTGGATATAATTCCACACCAAACATAAAAAAGGGGGTGGACAAAAGTTATCACAGTGTTATATGTGGTGTTACATAGGACTACAGATAACATCTACTAGATTATCTGTAATCAGAGTTATCAGTGAGTTATATGTGGTGTTATAAAGGACTGCAGGTGACATCTACTACACTCTCTGTACTCGGTTATCAGTGTGATCTGTGGTGTTACATAGGACTGCAGATGACATTTACTACACTATCTGTACTCGGAGAGTTATCACTGTGTTATCTGTGGTGTTACATAGGACTGCAGGTGACATCTACTACACTCTCTGTACTCGGAGAGTTATCACAGTGTTAACTGTGGTGTTACATAGGACTGCAGGTGACATATTTTAGATTATATGTACTCGGAGAGTTATCACTGTGTTATTTGTGGTGTTTCATAGGACTGCAGGTGCCATCTACTACATTATCTGTACTCAAGAGTGATCACTGTGTTATCTGTGGTGTTACATAGGACTGCAGGTAACATCTACTAGATTATCTGTAATCAGAGCGTTATCACAGTGTTATATATGGTGTTACATAGGACTGCAGGTAACATCTACTAGATTATCTGTAATCAGAGTTATCAGTGAGTTATATGTGGTGTTACATAGGACTGCAGGTGACATCTACTACACTCTCTGTACTCAGTTATCAGTGTGATCTGTGGTGTTACATAGGACTGCAGATGACATTTACTACACTATCTATACTCGGAGAGTTATCACTGTGTTATCTGTGGTGTTGCATAGGACTGCAGGTGAGATCTACTACACTCTCTGTATTCAGGAGTTATCACAGTGTTATCTGTGGTGTTACATAGGACTGCAGATGACATTTACTACACTCTCTGTACTCGGAGAGTTATCACAGTGTTAACTGTGGTGTTACATAGGACTGCAGGTGACATATTTTACATTATATGTACTCGGAGAGTTATCACTGTGTTATCTGTGGTCTTACATAGCACTGCATGTGACATCTTCTACATTATTCTGTACCCAGAGTTGTCACTGTGTTATCTGTGATATTACATGACTGTGCCACATACTGTATTATATGTACTCTTAGTAATCACTGAGTTATCTGTGGAGTTACATAGTAACATAGTTATTAAGCTATGTGCACACGTTCAGGTTTTTTCGCTTTTTTTTACAGTAAAAATGCTATAAAAACTCTTTAAAAATGCATACATTATACATCCTATCATTTAGAATGCATTCTGCATGTTTTGTGCACATGATGTGTTTTTTTCTGCGAAAAAAACGCATTGCGGTAAAAAAAAGCAGCATGTTCATTAATTTTGCGGATTTTCTGCGTTTTTACCACTATTCTATGCATTTGGGGAAAAAAGCATAAAAACTGCATCAAAAACGCGGTAAAATCGCATGCGGATTTCTGGCAGAAATGTCCGGTTTTTCTCAGGAAAATTTCTGCAAGAAATCCTGACGTGTGCACATACCCTTAAGGTTGAAGGAAGACTTTAAGTCCATCTAGTTCAACCCATAGCCTAACCTAACATGCCCGAACATGTTGATCCAGAGGAAGTTAAAAAAAAACATGTGGCAAAGAGTAAGCTCCACTTATCCCTGTCTCAGGTCTATGATTAAAAAGATCATCAGAAAGGTCCTTGTACTGTCCCCTCATATATTTATACATTAAAATAAGATCACCCCTTAGTCTTCGTTATTCCAAACTAAATAGCCCCAAGTGTAATAACATATCTTGGTATTGCAGGTAACATCTACTACATTATCATTACTCAAGAGTTAACCCCTTAGTGACAGAGCCAATTTGGTACTTAATGACCAGGCCAATTTTTGCAATTCTGACCACTGTCACTTTATGAGGTTATAACTCTGGAATGCTTCAACGGATCCCGCTGATTCTGAGATTGTTTTTTCGTGACATATTGTACTTCATGTTAGTGGTAACATTTCTTCGATATTACTTGCGATTATTTATGAAAAAAACGGAAATATGGCGAAAATTTTTAAAATTTTGCAATTTTCAAACTTTGTATTTTTATGCCCTTAAATCAGAGAGATATGTCACGAAAAATAGTTAATAAATAACATTTCCCACATGTCTACTTTACATCAGCACAATTTTGGAAACAAATTTTTTTTTTGTTAGGGAGTTATAAGGGTTAAAAGTTGACCAACAATTTCTCATTTTTACAACACCATTTTTTTTTAGGGACCACATCACATTTGAAGTCATTTTGAGGGGTCTATATGATAGAAAATAATGAAGTGTGACACCAGTCTAAAAACTACACCCCTCAAGGTTCTCAAAACCACATTGAAGAAGTTTATTAACCCTTTACGTGCTTCACAGGAACTGAAACAATGTGGAAGGAAAAAATGAACATTTAACTTTTTTTTGCAAACATCTTAATTCAGAACCATTTTTTTTATTTTCACAAGTGTAAAAACAGAAATGTAACCATAAATTTTGTTATGCAATTTCTCCTGAATACGCCAATACCCCATATGTGGGGGTAAACCACTGTTAGGGCGCACCGCAGAACTTAGAAGTGAAGGAGCGCCGTTTGACTTTTTCAATGCAGAATTGGCTGGAATTGAGATCGGACGCCATGTCACGTTTAGAGAGCCCCTGATGTACCTAAACAGTGGAAACCCCCCACAAGTGACACCATTTTGGAAACTAGACCCCTTAAGGAACTTATCTAGATGTGTGGTGAGCACTTTGAACCCCCAAGTGCTTCACAGAAGTTTATAACGTAGAGCCGTGAAAATAAAAAATCGCTTTTGTTTACACAAAAATGATCTTTTCGCCCACAAATTCTTATTTTCACAAGGGTAACAGGAGAAATTAGACCACAAAAGTTGTTGTGCGATTTCTCCTGAATACGTCGATACCCCATATGTGAGGGTAAACCACTGTTTGGGCGCACCGCAGAGCTTGGAAGTGAAGGAGCGCCGTTTTACTTTTTCAATGTTGAATTGGCTGGAATTGAGATTGGACGCCATGTCGCGTTTGGAGAGCCCCTGATGTGCCTAAACAGTGGAAACCCCCCACAAGTGACACCATTTTGGAAACTAGACCCCTTAAGGAACTTATCTAGATGTGTGGCGAGCACTTTGAACCCCCATGTGCTTCACAGAAGTTTATAACGTAGAGCCGTGAAAAAAAAAAATTGAATTTTTTCTACAAAAATGATCTTTTTGCCCACAAATTTTTATTTTCACAAGGGTAACAGGAGAAATTAGACCACTAAAGTTGTTGTGCAATTTCTCCTGAGTACGCTGATACCCAATATGTGGGAGTAAACCACTGTTTGGGCGCACCACAGAGCTTGGAAGAGAAAGAGTGCCGTTTTACTTTTTCAATGTAGAATTGGCTGGAATTGAGATCGGACGCCATGTCGCGTTTGGAGAGCCCCTGATGTGCCTAAACAGTAGAAATCCCCCACAAGTGACCCCATTTTGGAAACTAGACCCCCCATGGAACTTATCTAGATGTGTGGTGAGAACCTTGAATGCCCAAGTGCTTCACAGAAGTTTATAATGCAGAGCCGTGAAAATAAAAAATATTTTTTTTTCCACAAAAAAGATTTTTTAGCCCCCAAGTTTTTATTTTCACAAGGGTAACAAGAGAAATTGGACCCCAAAAGTTGTTGTCCAATTTGTCCTGAGTATGCTGGTACCCCATATGTGGGGGTAAACCACTGTTTGGGCGCACGGCAGAGCTCGGAAGGAAGGAGCGCCGTTTTGGAATGCAGACTTTGATAGAATGGTCTGCGGGTATTATGTTGCGTTTGCAGAGCCCCTGATGTACCTAACCAGTAGAAACCCTCCACAAGTGACCCCATTTTGGAAACTAGACCCCCCAAGGAACTTATCTAGATGTGTGGTGAGAACTTTGAATGCCCAAGTGCTTCACAGAAGTTTAGAATGCAGAGTCGTGAAAATAAAAAATATTTTTTTTTCCACAAAAAATATATTGTAGCCCCCAAGTTTTTATTTTCACAAGGGTAACAGGAGAAATTGGACTGCAATAGTTGTTGTCCAATTTATCCCGAGTACGCTGATGCGCCATATGTGGGGGTAAACCACTGTTTGGGCGCACGGCAGAGCTCGGAAGGGAAGGAGCGCCTTTTTGGAATGCAGACTTTGATAGAATGGTCTGTGGGCATTATGTTGCGATTGCAGAGCCCCTGATGTACCTAAACTGTAGTAACCCCCCACAAGTGACCCCATTTTGGAAACTAGACCCCCCAAGGAACTTATCTAGATGTGTGGTGAGAACTTTGAATGCCCAAGTGCTTCACAGAAGTTTAGAATGCAGAGTCATGAAAATAAAAAATATTTTTTTTTTTCACAAAAAAGATTTTGTAGCCCCCAAGTTTTTATTTTCACAAGGGTAACAGGAGAAATTGGACTGCAATAGTTGTTGTCCAATTTATCCCGAGTACGCTGATGCGCCATATGTGGGGGTAAACCACTGTTTGGGCGCACGGCAGAGCTCGGAAGGGAAGGAGCGCCTTTTTGGAATGCAGACTTTGATAGAATGGTCTGTGGGCATTATGTTGCGATTGCATAGCCCCTGATGTACCTAAACTGTAGTAACCCCCCACAAGTGACCCCATTTTGGAAACTAGACCCCCCAAGGAACTTATCTAGATGTGTGGTGAGAACTTTGAATGCCCAAGTGCTTCACAGAAGTTTAGAATGCAGAGTCGTGAAAATAAAAAATATTTTTTTTCCACAAAAAAGATATTGTAGCCCCCAAGTTTTTATTTTCACAAGGGTAACAGGAGAAATTGGACTGCAATAGTTGTTGTCCAATTTATCCCGAGTACGCTGATGCGCCATATGTGGGGGTAAACCACTGTTTGGGCGCACGGCAGAGCTCGGAAGGGAAGGAGCGCCTTTTTGGAATGCAGACTTTGATAGAATGGTCTGTGGGCATTATGTTGCGATTGCAGAGCTCCTGATGTACCTAAACTGTAGTAACCCCCCACAAGTGACCCCATTTTGGAAACTAGACCCCCCAAGGAACTTATCTAGATGTGTGGTGAGAACTTTGAATGCCCAAGTGCTTCACAGAAGTTTAGAATGCAGAGTCGTGAAAATAAAAAATATTTTTTTTTTCACAAAAAAGATTTTGTAGCCCCCAAGTTTTTATTTTCACAAGGGTAACAAGAGAAATTGGACCCCAGAAGTTGTTGTCCAATTTATCCCGAGTACGCTGATGCCCCATATGTGGGGGTAACCCACTGTTTGGGCGCACGGCAGAGCTCAGAAGGGAGGGAGCACCATTTGACTTTTTGAGCGCAAAATTGGCTGTCGTGTTTGGAGACCCCCTGATGTACCTAAACAGTGGAAACCCCCCAATTCTAGCTCCAACCCTAACCCCAACACACCCTTAACCCTAATCCCAACCTGATCCATAATCCTAATCACTAACCCTAACCATAATCACAACCCTTACCCCAAAACAACCCTAATGTCAACCCTAACCATAACCCTAATCAAAACCCTAAATCCAACACACCCCTAATCCTAATCTCAACCCTAACCTCAAACCTAACCCTAATCCCAATACACCCCTAATCACAACCCTAACCTTAACCCTAATCCCAAACCTAACCCTAATCCCAAGCGTAACCCTAATGCCAACCCTAACCCTAATACCAACCCTAATCCAAACCCTAACCCTAATCCCAGCTCTAACCCTAACTTTAGCCCCAACCCTAGCCCTAACTTTAGCCCCAACCCTAACCCTAGCCCTAAGGCTACTTTCACACTTGCGTCGTTTGGCATTCCGTCGCAATCCGTCGTTTTGGACAAGAAACGGATCCTGCAAATGTGCCCGCAGGATGCGTTTTTTGCCCATAGACTTGTATTGCCGACGGATCGTGACGGATGGCCACACGTCGCGTCCGTCGTGCACTGGATCAGTTGTGTTTTGGTGGAGCGTCGGCACAAAAAAACGTTCAATGAAACGTTTTTTTGTACGTCGCATCCGCCATTTCTGACCGCGCATGCGTGGCCGTAACTCCGCCTCCTCCTTCCCAGGACATAGATTGGGCAGCGGATGCGTTGAAAAACTACAGCTGCTGCCCACGTTGTGCACAATTTTCACAACGTGCATCGGTATGTCGGGCCGACGCATTGCGACGGCCCCGTACCGACGTAAGTGTGAAAGAAGCCTAACCCTAAATTTAGCCCCAACCCTAACCCTAAATTTAGCCCCAACCCTAACCCTAAATTTAGCCCCAACCCTAGCCCTAACCCTAACCCTACCCCTAGCCCTACCCCTAACCCTACCCCTAACCCTACCCCTACCCCTAACCCTACCCCTAACCCTACCCCTAATTTTAGCCCCAACTGCTGTTCTCCTGCCGGCCGGCAGATGGAGACAGATGGCGGGCGCACTGGGCATGCGTCCGCCATGTTCTTCTGCCGGCGGCCAGGAGGAGCAGCAAGAGGATCCAGGGACCTAGGTGAGTATGCTAGGGTCCCCGAATCCCCCTATTTCTCTGTCCTCTGATGTGCGATCACATCAGAGGACAGAGAATTACACTTTACTTTTTTTTTTTTTTTTTGCGGTCGCCGGTAAACAGTTAACTACCGGCGATCGCAAAACAGGGGTCGGTAATACCGACCCCGATCATGCTCTTTGGGGTCTCGGCTACCGAGACCCCAAAGATTCTCCCGGTGCCGGCCGGCGGGCGCACTGCGCATGCGCCCGCCATTTTGAAGATGGCGGCGCCCACCGGGAGACACGAGGAGCATCGGGGGAGCTAGGTGAGTATTGGGGGGCCACCTGGGACCCCTTTTCTCTGTCCTCCGATGTGCGATCACATCGGAGGACAGAGAAATTAAAAAGAGATCGCGTTTTTTTTTTTGTTTTTTTTTGCGATCGCCGGTAAACGGTTAATTACCGGCGATCGCAAATGCGGGGTGGGTTAAAAACCCCCCGAATCATATTCTCTGGGGTCTCGGCTACCCTCGGCAGCCGAGACCCCGGAGAAAATCGGCCTCTGGGGGGCGCTATGGACTTTTTCCACAGCGCCGTTAATTAACGGCGCTGTGGTTTAAGTACCCTTAGCGGCCGCCGTTAAAAGGCGTATCGGCGGTCGCTAAGGGGTTAAGGTACCGTCACATTTAGCGACGCTGCAGCGATATAGACAATGATGCCGATCGCTGCAGCGTCGCTGTTTAGGTCGTTGTGTGGTCGCTGGAGAGCTGTCACACAGACAGCTCTCCAGCGACCAACGATGCCGAAGTCCCCGGGTAACCAGGAAGCTGACGCCGGGGGACGTGACAGACACCGGAATGTGAGTATGTACTGTTTTTTTTTTTTTTACTTTTACAATGGTAACCAGGGTAAACATCGGGTTACTAAGCGCGGCCCTGCGCTTAGTAACCCGATATTTACCCTGGTTACCAGTGAACACATCGCTGGATTGGCGTCACACACGCCGATCCAGTGATGAGAGCGGGTGATCAGCGACCAAAAAAAGGTCCTGATCATTCCCGGCGACCAACGATCTCCCAGCAGGGGCCTGATCGTTGGTCGCTGTCACGCATAACGATTTCGTTAACGATATCGTTGCTACGTCACAAAAAGCAACGATATCGTTAACGAAATCGTTATGTGTGAAGGTACCTTAATCACTGTGTTATCTGTGGTGTTACATAGGACTGCAGGTGATATCTACTACACTATCTGTACTCAGAGAGCTCTCTCTGTGTTATCTGTGGTCAGGGCTGCCACTAGGAATTTCGGGGCCCCATACTGGCAAAATTTTTGGGCCCCCTTGAGACTCCGCCCAGGCTCTACCCCAGCCCCGCCTCCACCCCTTGAACTGTCCACAGTCAAAAGATTTTTAAAGCCGCCACCACGACAGGGTCGGGTCCTACCATACTCTAACCTATTAAACAATTGTTAAAGTATCCAATACAATTTAGGTATATTTTTATTTATTTTCAATTTTTAAAATGACCAATACCACATACAGGGGACAAATACCACCGTACCATGACCAGACCACATATTGCCACCACATAGTGACCAAATAATAGCACATGTAAGGAACAAATACCGCAACACCATGGCCTGACAACATATTACCACCACATAATGACTGAATACTACAATACTAATATCACCATAATTGCCAGTATTCACAGGATATCTGTGCTTAGTATGCAGTGTCTGTATACAGGTATAATACAGTGATCACCGGTGACATTATACACTGGTGCTCTGTATATAGTGTATAATGTAAAGGTAATTCAGTGATCACTGGTGACACTGTACACAGAACCACTGTATATAGTATTCAGTGTATAGCATCAGTGTACATGTAACACACTGACTCACCAGTGACGTCTCTAGGTGAAGTCCTTCATCTTTGCTTTTAATCTTCATCCAGCACAGACCGCCGTCACTTCATCCAGCCAGGGCTCGTCTCTGCAGGAAATAACAGATATCTAGAGCACTGCTTGCAGAACACATTACTTATTTTTTTCCCAAATTCTAAACTACAACAGATGAAGAAAAAAAGCGACAGTGTTGGTCTGCACAGCAACAGGACCGCCCCACCCACATTTAAAACAGTATCCTCAAAAAATAAAATACATTACTGCAGTAATAATATCCCTTAATTAGCCCCTATGGTAACAATATTCCCCATCCTGACCCCCGTGTGTCTCATTCCTGGCTCCAGCCATATGTTCTCGCATCCTGCCCTCATGTGATGTCCCATCCTGCCCCATATGATCTCCCCATCCCGCCCCATGATCCTGCCCCATTTGTCCCATGATCCTGCCCCATCTGTCTCCATCCTGCCCCATCTGTCCCATGATCCTGCCCCATCTGTCTCCATCCTGCCCCATATTCCTGCCCCATCTGTCTCTATTCTGCCCCGTGTCTCCATTCTGCCCCGTGTCTCCATTCTGCCCCGTGTCTCCATTCTGCCCACTGTCTCCATTCTGCCCTCGTATCTCCATTCTGCCCCCGTGTCTCCATTCTGCCCACTGTGTCTCCATTCTGCCCACTGTGTCTCCATTCTGCCCACTGTGTCTCCATTCTGCCCACTGTGTCTCCATTCTGCCCTCCTGTCTCCATACTGCCCTCTGTTTCCATTCTGCCCCGTGTCTCCATTCTCCCTCCTGTGCCTCCATTCTGCCCACTGTCTACATTCTGTCCCAGTGTCTACATTCTACCCCAGTGTCTCCATTCTGCCCCACAGTCTCCATTCTGCCCCCGTGTCTGCATTCTGCCCGTGTCTCCATTCTGCCCCACAGTCTCGATTCTGCCCCAGTGTCTCCATTCTGCCCTCGAGTCTCCAATTTTGCCCCCTTGTCTCCATTCTGCCCCAGTGTCTCCATTCTGTCCTACAGTCTCCATTCTGCCCCAGTGTCTCCATTTTGCCCCAGTGTCTCCATTCTGCCCCAGTGTCTCCATTCTGCCCCAGTGTCTCCATTCTGCCCCTCGTGTCTCCATTCTGACCCTTTGTCTCCATTCTGCCCCCGTGTCTGCATTCTGCTCCCGTACTTGTGTCTCCATCCTCAAACATTGCCGCTTTCAATTAAAATAATGAAAAAAATTTTTTAAAAGAAACTTTCTTCTTACCTGGCTGCGCTCCTGCGGCGAAGAGAAGATCCCTCCCGGCGTTTCAGCACGCACTCGCCGGCGAATGACAATGACGTCATACGCCGGCGATGCGCGCTGACGTCAGCTGCCAGCCTCCAATTGGCTGGAGGCTTTAACCATTGCCTTGCGGGCCAGGAAGGCAAACTGAACCTGCGTCTCGGACACAGGTTCACGATAGAAGCCGCCTGCCGCTTGGCCCGGTGAGCAGAAGAGATGGGTCCCGATGCGGGCCCCCTCTGCCAACGGGCCCCATACGCCAGTCAGGGCAGTAATGCCCTGATGGCGGCCCTGTCTGTGGTGTTACATAGGACTGCAGGTGACATCTACTGCATTATCTGTACTCGGAGAGTTATCCTTGTGTTATCTCTTTTTACATCTTTAGGAGATAGAGACATAGGGTAATTGGAACAGTGATTGACCATTGTTTGGGACCCTGTGGTTTGTTGACTTGCAAAATAGAGGAGGAAAAACTATGAAAATTGAATAAATTCTCAAATCTCATCACTCCTTGCTCTTGAGCTCTGGATGATGGTTTGAAGGACAACAGTTGTTAACTATATAAAGGGGATACGCTTCTGTAACAAGAGATCCATAGACTCTGTGGATCCACAGCCAGGACATCATGGCTCCATCATGAGGGACACAGATTTGACATTCTACAGGATGCCAGCATAGGGGACCACGGCCCTGGCTGAAAAAATACAGATCTGCTCCTTTCACCATCACTGAACCCCTGGCGACGTTTGGGGTAGTAAGGATTTGGACCCACCGCTTACCTGGCTCCATGGAGATGTTCGGGGAAGCCAGGTTGTGACCCTCCAGTCACCAGGGCCATGCACCTCAATGGACTGTCATCTTCCTACGCTTGTCGTTACCTCTTCTCTGTCCGTGCCACAGGTGGGGTAGTCGGGCCAGGAATTCACAGCTAAAATAATGTGGATGATATACAATACTGTGAGTGATGTATAATAATGTGAGGTGATGTGTAATAATGTGGGTGATGTGTAATATTGTGAGTGATGTATAATAATGTGAGGTGATGTATATAATGTGAGTGATGTGTAATAATGTGGGTGATGTATAATATTGTGAGTGATGTATAATAATGCAAGGTGATGTGTAATAATGTGAGTGATTTATAATAATGTTAGGTGATGTCTAATAATGCAGAGTGATGTGTAATAATGTGGGTAATGTATGATAATGTTGGGGTGATGTGTAATGTGAGGTGATATATAATAATGTGAGTGATGTGTAATAATGTGGGTGATGTGTAATAATGTGAGGTGATGTGTAATAATGCAGAGTGATGTATAATAATGTTGAGGTGATGTGTAAGGCTGCCATCACACTAGCAGTATTTGGTCAGTATTTTACATCAGTATTTGTAAGCCAAAACCAGGAGTGGGTGATAAATGCAGAAGTGGAGCATATGTTCTATTATATTTTTCCTCTAATTGTTCCACTCCTGGTTTTGGCTTACACATACTGAGGTAAAATACTGACCAAATACTGAATGTGTGACGGCAGCCTAATAATGTGGGTAATGTATAATAATGTCTGTGTGATGTGTAATAATGTGAGGTGACGTGTAATAATGTGAGTGATATATAATAATGTTAGGTGATGTGTAATAATGCAGAGTGATGTGTAATAATGTGAGGTGATGTGTAATAATGTGGGTAATGTATAATAATGTCGGGGTGATGTGTAATAATGTGAGGTGATGTGTAATAATGTGAGTGATATATAATAATGTTAGGTGATGTGTAATAATGCAGAGTGATGTGTAATAATGTGAGGTGATGTGTAATAATGTGGGTAATGTATAATAATGTCTGTGTGATGTGTAATAATGTGAGGTGATGTGTAATAATGTGAGTGATATATAATAATGTTAGGTGATGTGTAATAATGCAGAGTGATGTGTAATAATGTGAGGTGATGTGTAATAATGTGAGGTGATGTGTAATAATGTGAGTGATATATAATAATGTTAGGTGATGTGTAATAATGCAGAGTGATGTGTAATAATGTGAGGTGATGTGTAATAATGTGGGTAATGTATAATAATGTCTGTGTGATGTGTAATAATGTGAGGTGATGTGTAATAATGTGAGTGATATATAATAATGTTAGGTGATGTGTAATAATGCAGAGTGATGTGTAATAATGTGAGGTGATGTGTAATAATGTGAGGTGATGTGTAATAATGTGAGTGATATATAATAATGTTAGGTGATGTGTAATAATGCAGAGTGATGTGTAATAATGTGAGGTGATGTGTAATAATGTGGGTAATGTATAATAATGTCGGGGTGATGTGTAATAATGTGAGGTGATGTGTAATAATGTCTGGGTGATGTGTAATAATGTGAGGTGATGTATAATAATGTCGGGGTGATGTGTAATAATGTGAAGTGATGTGTAATAATGCGAGGTGATGTGTAATAATGTGAGGTGATGTATAATAATGTCGGGGTGATGTGTAATAATGTGGGTAATGTATAATAATGTCTGGGTGATGTGTAATAATGTGGGTAATGTATAATAATGTCGGGGTGATGTGTAATAATGTGAGGTGATGTGTAATAACCGCTGACACCGCTGCTGCCTCACCAACACCGGAGCTCCTGCAACCCTCAACCTACTGTCTCCTTCCCCATAATCCTGTAGAATGTAAGCCCGCAATAGCAGAGTCCTCGCCCCTCTGTATCAGTCTGTCATTGTTAGTTTGTTTACTGTAAGTGATATTTGTAACTTGTATGTAACCCCTTCTCATGTACAGCACCATGGAATCAATGGTGCTATATAAATAAATAATAATAATAATGTGAGGTGATGTATAATAATGTCTGGGTGATGTGTAATAATAATGTGAGGTGATGTATAATAATGTCTGAGTGATGTGTAATAATAATGTGAGGTGATGTATAATAATGTCTGAGTGATGTGTAATAATAATGTGAGGTGATGTATAATAATGTCTGAGTGATGTGTAATAATAATGTGAGGTGATGTGTAATAATGTCGGGGTGATGTGTAATAATGTCGGGGTGATGTTGTGTAATAGTGTGAGTAATGTATAATAGTAATGTCTGGGTGATGTGTAATAATGTCGGGGTGATGTGTAATAATGTCGGGGTGATGTGTAATAATGTCGGGGTGATGTGTAATAATGTCGGGGTGATGTATAATAATGTGGGGCAGTGATATTACTACTTGTGGAGCAGACATTATATTGTCATTACACTCTTTCCTCCCCGGGCTCCCGGTGATCAGCACCATTAGCCCTGACAGGAGACAGACCTGGGAAGCCGCCGTCCGTGTAATCTGTGTCAGCTCCTCCGCTTCCCGGGAGACGGTGGGAGATGGCGGCGTGCCAGGCCCAGCATCTGCCCCTCCAGCTGTTATAATCCGCTCCCTCCTCATCATCCTCAGCGCTGCAGCCCAGGCGTTAACCCCTTCCCCTCCGCCGTCTCTGCTCACGTTGACGAGTGTCCGCTCTCTGGGTTCTGTCACCTTCATGCCTGCCAGACTTCAGCATTAACCCCGACTTGTCCTTAGTAGCTCTACCCCTGACCCTTTCCACAGGGAAGCGACTGCTCAGGGATGCCCTCTCCGGCAGTGAGGGGGTTACGGCTGCCTCCGCCGGGCACCGTTCATTCACCGCGCTGCGGCCACTCAGCGCCCTTTTTTGGAAATGCAGCAAATGACTGAGGAGATTCTCATTGGCTGCCAACAGCTGTCACTCAGCACCAGGGGGATATATATACATTTATATCATCCACAGTGTATATATGTGCGGCGGGAGACGGAGCGAGCAGAGCACAGCGCAGAGCACAGCACAGCGTCACCATGAGTGAGGTGAGTGCCGCACATCCGGGTCCCGCACTCACATCCCGCACACACTGCACTGCGGAGCTCGAGCGGCTCATGTCCGCAATGAGTGAGGAAACGCTGTGCAAATCCCGTGCGGAAATGTGTCCGTCAGCGGCCAAGTTACTGTACCGTGTGCCGTACCGTGCCCGCAAATATAGAGACACCGTGTCACACCGTCCGTGCGGCACCGCAACACCCGCAGCAACAGTGTGTCCGTAATGTGATCAGTGCGGTAGTGTCACACCGTCATGGGAACGAGCAATGCAGCATCGTACGGTACAGCCACGGTGTACTGCAGGGAATGGATGTAGCAGAGCGGAGCGTCACTCACCTGTCCGTGTAGAGAGTGTAGATGTCACCTGCAGTCCTATGTAACACCACAGGTAACGCAGTGATAACTTTGAGTACAGATAATGTAGTAGATGTCACCTGCAGTCCTATGTAACACCACAGGTAACACAGTGATCACTCTGAGTACAGATAATGTAGTAGATGTCACCTGCAGTCCTATGTAACACCACAGGTAACGCAGTCACAGTGATAACTTTGAGTACAGATAATGTAGTAGATGTCACCTGCAGTCCTATGTAACACCACAGGTAACGCAGTGATAACTTTGAGTACAGATAATGTAGTAGATGTCACCTGCAGTCCTATGTAACACCACAGGTAACGCAGTGATAACTTTGAGTACAGATAATGTAGTAGATGTCACCTGCAGTCCTAGGTAACACAGTGATCACTCTGAGTACAGATAATGTAGTAAATGTCACCTGCAGTCCTATGTAACACCACAGGTAACGCAGTGATAACTTTGAGTACAGATAATGTAGTAGATGTCACCTGCAGTCCTAAGTAACACTGTAGAAAACAGTGATCACTCTGAGTACAGATAATGTAGTAGATGTCACCTGCAGTCCTATGTAACACCACAGGTAACACAGTGATCGCTCTGAGTACAGATGGTGTAGTAGATGTCACCTGCAGTCCTATGTAACACCATAGAAAACAGTGATCACTCTGAGTACAGATAATGTAGTAGATGTCACCTGCAGTCCTATGTAACACCATAGAAAACAGTGATCACGCTGAGTACAGATAATGTAGTAGATGTCACCTGCAGTCCTATGTAACACCACAGGTAACACAGTGATCACTCTGAGTACAGATGGTGTAGTAGATGTCACCTGCAGTCCTATGTAACACCATAGAAAACAGTGATCACTCTGAGTACAGATAATGCAGTAGATGTCACCTGCAGTCCTATGTAACACCGTAGAAAACAGTGATCACTCTGAGTACAGATGGTGTACTAGATGTCACCTGCAGTCCTATGTAACACCGTAGAAAACAGTGATCACTCTGAGTACAGATGGTGTAGTAGATGTCACCTGCAGTCCTATGTAACACCATAGAAAACAGTGATCACTCTGAGTACAGATGGTGTAGTAGATGTCACCTGCAGTCCTATGTAACACCACAGGTAACACAGTGATAACTTTGAGTACAGATAATGTAGTAGATGTCACCTGCAGTCCTATGTAACACCACAGATAACACAGTGATAACACTGAGTACAGATAATGTAGTAGATGTCACCTGCAGTCCTATGTAACACCACAGGTAACACAGTGGTCACTCTGAGTCCAGATAATGTAGTAGATGTCACCTGCAGTCCTAAGTAACACCACAGGTAACAGTGATAACTCAAGTACAGATAATGTAGTAGGTGTCACCTGCAGTCCTATGCAACACCACAGGTAACAGAGTGATGGTACTGTGCAGTGTATGTATACAGATACTTTAATACACCCAGTATACAGGACAGGAGAAGTGGTACTGTGCAGTGTATATATACAGAATAATACATATACTGAGAATTACACCCAGTATACAGGGCAGGAGAAGTGGTACTGTGCAGTGTGTATATACAGAATAATACAGATACTGAGAATTACACCCAGTGTACAGGACAGGAGAAGTGGTACTGTGCAGTGTATATATACAGAATAATAAAGATACTGAGAATTACACCCAGTATACAGGGCAGGAGAAGTGGTACTGTGCAGTGTGTATATACAGAATAATACAGATACTGAGAATTACACCCAGTATACAGGACAGGAGAAGTGGTACTGTGCAGTGTATATATACAGAATAATACATATACTGAGAATTACACCCAGTATACAGGGCAGGAGAAGTGGTACTGTGCAGTGTATATATACAGAATAATACAGATACTGAGAATTACACCCAGTATACAGGACAGGAGAAGTGGTACTATGCAGTGTGTATATACAGAATAATACAGATACTGAGAATTACACCCAGTATACAGGACAGGAGAAGTGGTACTGTGCAGTGTATATACAGAATAATACAGATACTGAGAATTACACCCAGTATACAGGACAGGAGAAGTGGTACTGTGCAGTGTGTATATACAGAATAATACAGATACTGAGAATTACACCCAGTATACAGGACAGGAGAAGTGGTACTGTGCAGTGTGTATATACAGAATAATACAGATACTGAGAATTACACCCAGTATACAGGACAGGAGAAGTGGTACTGTGCAGTGTATATATACAGAACTAGCTATTGAACCCGTTCTACGCCCGGGTGGCGAGCATTTATATTGGTATATGGTCTCCATCCTGGTATGTGCTGCTCCATCCTGCGTCCCCATCCTGTCATGCGCTGCTCCATCCTGCGTCCCCATTCTGTCATGCGCTGCTCCATCCTGCATCCCCATCCTGTCATGTGCTGCTCCATCCTGCGTCCCATCCTGTCATGTGCTGCTCCATCCTGCGTCCCCATCCTGTCATGTGCTGCTCCATCCTGCATCCCCATCCTGTCATGCGCTGCTCCCATCCTGCGTCCCCATCCTGTCATGCGCTGCTCCCATCCTGCGTCCCTATCCTGTGATGCGCTGCTCCCATCCTGTGATGCGCTGCTCCCATCCTGCATCCCCATCCTGTCATGTGCTGCTCCATCCTGCGTCCCCATCCTGTCATGTGCTGCTCCATCCTGCGTCCCCATCCTGTCATGCGCTGCTCCATCCTGCGTCCCCATCCTGTCATGTGCTGCTCCATCCTGCGCCTCCATTCTGTCATGTGCTGCTCCCATCCTGCGTCCCCATCCTGTCATGCGCTGCTCTATCCTGCGTCCCCATCCTGTCATCCGCTGCTCCCATCCTGCGTCCCCATCCTGTCATGTGCTGCTCCATCCTGCGCCTCCATTCTGTCATGTGCTGCTCCCATCCTGCGGCCCCATCCTGTCATGCGCTGCTCCATCCTGCGTCCCCATCCTGTCATGCGCTGCTCCCATCCTGCGTCCCCATCCTGTGATGCGCTGCTCCCATCCTGTGATGCGCTGCTCCCATCCTTCATCCCCATCCTGTCATGTGCTGCTCCATCCTGCGTCCCCATCCTGTCATGTGCTGCTCCATCCTGCGTCCCCATCCTGTCATGTGCTGCTCCATCTTGCGTCCCCATCCTGTCATGCTCTGCTCCATCCTGCGTCCCCATCCTGTCATGCGCTGCTCCCATCCTGCGTCCCCATCCTTATGTGCTGCTCCATCCTGCGTCCCCATCCTTATGTGCTGCTCCATCCTGCGTCCCCATCCTTATGTTCGGCTCCATCCTGCGTCCCCATCCTTATGTTCTGCTCCATCCTGCATCCCCATCCTTATGTGCTGCTCCATCCTGCGTCCCCATCCTTATGTGCTGCTCCATCCTGCGTCCCCATACTGCCTCTGACCCGCTCGGCGCCGAGTGCTGGGGGGCCTGAGCAGGCGAGGACACCGGCACGCTGTGGGGGTCAGGTGCCGGTATCGCCGCCAGCTCAGGCCCCCCAGCACTTACTATATTCACCTGTCCTGCATTCCAGCGCTGGGCACCGCCATCTTCCCGGTCTCCTGGCTGTGACTGCTCAGTCAGAGGGCGGCGCCTGCGCGCATTAAGCGCGTCATCGCGCCCTCTGAACTGAAGGTCACAGGCCGAAGACCGGGAAGATGGCGGCGCTCAGCGGTGGAACGCAGGACAGGTGATTATTGGCGATACTCACCCTCCTGGCGGTCCCTGCTTCTCTGTTGGAGATCGCGGTGTGCGTTCAGTGTGAACGCACACCGCGATCTCCCGGGAGCGTCACTCTGTGAGGCCCAGACTGCGCCTGCGCTTGCGCCTGCGCAGTCTATAAAGGCTTCGGACAGAGTGACGCTCCCAGCGTTATATTATAGACTAGATGGCAGCCCGATTCTAAAGAATCGGGAGTCTAGAATCCATATATACTTGAAATTCGGCAGGAGCTTGAAGAGCAACGTCACTGGGCCCGCCTCCACGCAGTAGAAACTTGCTGTGAGGTAAAAATTCAAAAATCACACCAAAATGGCGGGAGGAGTGTGTCACAGTACGGCACGTTTCTGATTGGTCGCTCGCAGCAGGCGGCAACCAATCAGACACTGGACACTGTTGACGTCACTTATCTCCGGACATTAGCTCCGGACAGGAAGTTGGCACAAATTGCAGGAAGTAGTATTCTAGGCAATTATATATTAGATAATACAAATACTGAGAATTACACCCTGTATACAGGACAGGAGAAGTGGTACTGTGCAGTGTATATATACAGAATAATACAGATACTGAGAATTACACCCAGTATACAGGACAGGAGAAGTGGTACTGTGCAGTGTGTGTATACAGAATAATACAGATACTGAGAATTACACCCAGTATACAGGACAGGAGAAGTGGTACTGTGCAGTGTGTATATACAGAATAATACAGATACTGAGAATTACACCCAGTGTACAGAACAGGAGAAGTGGTACTGTGCAGTATATATACAGAATAATACAGATACTGAGAATTACACCCAGTATACAGGACAGGAGAAGTGGTACTGTGCAGTGTATATATACAGAATAATACAGATACTGAGAATTACACCCAGTATACAGGACAGGAGAAGTGGTACTGTGCAGTGTATATACAGAATAATACAGATACTGAGAATTACACCCAGTATACAGGACAGAAGTAGTACTGTGCAGTGTATATATACAGAATAATACATATACTGAGAATTACACCCAGTATACAGGACATGAGAAGTGGTACTGTGCAGTGTATATATACAGAATAATACAGATACTGAGAATTACACCCAGTATACAGGACAGGAGAAGTGGTACTGAGCAGTGTATATATACAGAATAATACATATACTGAGAATTACGCCCAGTATACTGGACATGAGAAGTGGTACTGTGCAGTGTATATATACAGAATAATACAGATACAGAGAATTACACCCAGTATACAGGACAGGAGAAGTGGTACTGTGCAGTGTATATATACAGAATAATACAGATACTGAGAATTACACCCAGTATACAGGACAGGAGAAGTGGTACTGTGCAGTGTATATATACAGAATAATACAGATACTGAGAATTACACCCAGTATACAGGACAGGAGAAGTGATACTGTGCAATGTATATATGCAGAATAATACAGATACTGAGAATTACACCCAGTATACAGGACAGGAGAAGTGGCACTGTGCAGTGTATATATACAGAATAATACAGATACTGAGAATTACACCCAGTATACAGGACAGGAGAAGTGGTACTGTGCAGTGTATATATGCAGAATAATACAGATACTGAGAATTACACCCAGTATACAGGGCAGAAGAAATGGTACTGTGCAGTGTATATATACAGAATAATACAGATACTGAGGATTACACCCAATATACAGGACAGGAGAAGTGGTACTGTGCAGTGTATATATACAGAATAATACAGATACTGAGGATTACACCCAGTATACAGGACAGAAGTGGTACTGTGCAGTGTATATATACAGAATAATACAGATACTGAGGATTACACCCAGTATACAGGACAGGAGAAGTGGTACTGTGCAGTGTATAAATACAGAATAATACAGATAGTGAGAATTACACCCAGTATACAGGACAGGAGAAGTGGTACTGTGCAGTGTATATATACAGAATAATACATATACTGAGAATTACACCCAGTATACAGGACAGGAGAAGTGGTACTGTGCAGTGTATATATACAGAATAATACAGACAGTGAGAATTACACCCAGTGTACAGGACAGGAGAAGTGGTACTGTGCAGTGTATATATACAGAATAATACAGATACTGAAAATTACACCCAGTATACAGGACAGGAGAAGTGGTACTGTGCAGTGTATATCTACAGAATAATACAGATACTGAGAATTACACCCAGTATACATGACATGAGAAGTGGTACTGTGCAGTGTATATATACAGAATAATACAGATGCTGAGAATTACACCCGGTATACAGGACAGGAGAAGTGGTACTGTGCAGTGTATATCTACAGAATAATACAGATACTGAGAATTACACCCGGTATACATGACATGAGAAGTGGTACTGTGCAGTGTATATATACAGAATAATACAGATACTGAGAATTACACCCGGTATACAGGACAGGAGGAGTGGTACTGTGCAGTGTATATATACAGAATAATACAGATACTGAGAATTACACCCGGTATACATGACATGAGAAGTGGTACTGTGCAGTGTATATATACAGAATAATACAGATACTGAGAATTACACCCAGTATGCAGGACAGGAGAAGTGGTACTGTGCAGTGTATATATACAGAATAATACAGATACTGAGAATTACACCCAGTGTACATGTCAGGAGAACTGGTACTGTGCAGTGTATATATACAGAATAAGGCCGGCGTCACACTAGCGAGTTTTACGGACGTATGAGAGGTGCAGAAAATACGGATTGCACACGGTACAATGATTCTCTATGGCCCAGCTCCTATCTGCCGTATTTTACTGATCCGTATTATACGGTCTTCTACAGCTGTAGAAAATCGCAGCATGCTGTGTTTGTCAGCGTATTGTGCAAAAAAATCGGCAATGAAAGTCAATGGGGGCGAGAAAAATACTGATTACACACGGACCAACAGTGTGACTTGCGAGAAATACGCAGCGTTGTTCTATAGAAAAACCGGTAATGTAAAATCACACTGACAGGTTAGAATAGCATAGCTAAAATAAATGTCTACACATAGTATAGGGGGATATATATATATATATATATATATATATATATACTGGCACTTGGCCACTCTCTTCCCATTCCCGTGTAGCGGTGGGATATGGAGTAATGAAGGGTTAATGTCACCTTGCTATTGTAAGGTGACATTAACCCCTTTCTGACCTCGGACGGGATAGTACGTCCAAGGTCAGAAGCCCCACTTTGATGCGGGCTCCGGCGGTGAGCCCGCACCAAAGCCGGGACATGTCAGCTGTTTTGAACAGCTGACATGTGCCCGTAATAGGCGCGAGCAGAATCGCGATCTGCCCGCGCCTATTAACTATTTAAATGCCGCTGTCAAACGCAGACAGCGGCATATAACCACCGCATCCGGCCGGAAATGATGTCATCGCCGACCCCCGTCACATGACTTGCTTCTCCATTGTAACCATAGAGGTCCTTGAGATCTCTATGGTTACTGATCGCCGGTGGCTGTGAGCGCCACCCTGTGGACGGCGCTCACAGCACACCTCCATTTCTGCTACATAGCAGCGATCAGCAGATCGCTGCTATGTAGCAGAGCCGATCGTGCTGTGCCTGCTTCTAGCCTCCCATGGAGGCTATTGAAGCATGGCAAAAGTTAAAAAAAAAAAGTTTAAAAAAATGTGAAAAAAATAAAAAAAATATAAAAGTTTAAATCACCCCCCTTTCGCCCCAATCAAAATAAATCAATTAAAAAAAATCAAATCTACACATATTTGGTATCGCCGCGCTCAGAATCGCCCGATCTATCAATTAAAAAAAAGCATTAACCTGATCGCTAAACAGCGTAGCGAGAAAAAAATTCGAAACGCCAGAATTACGTTTGTTTGGTCGCCGCGACATTGCATTAAAATGCAATAACGGGCGATCAAAAGTACGTATCTGCACCAAAATGCTATCATTAAAAACGTCATCTCGGCTCGCAAAAAATAATCCCTCAACCGACCCCAGATCATGAAAAATGGAGACGCTACGAGTATCGGAATATGGGCGCAATTTTTTATTTTTTTCTAGCAAAGTTTGGAATTTTTTTTCACCACTTAGGTAAAAAATAACCTAGTCATGTTAGGTGTCTATGAACTCGTACTGACCTGGAGAATCATAATGGCAGGTCAGTTATAGCATTTAGTGAACCTAGCAAAAAAGCCAAACAAAAAACAAGTGTGGGATTGCACTTTTTTTGCAATTTCACCGCACTTGGAATTTTTTTCCCATTTTCTAGTACACGACATGCTAAAACCAATGATGTCGTTCAAAAGTACAGCTCGTCCTGCAAAAAATAAGCCCTCACATGGCCAAATTGACGGAAAAATAAAACAGTTATGGCTCTGGTAAGGAGGGGAGTGAAAAACGAACACGGAAAAACGAAAAATCCCAAGGTCATGAAGGGGTTAAGCCAGATTAATAATGGAGAGGCGTCAATTTTGACACCTATCCATTATTAAAGGGAACCTGTCACTCCCAAAATCGCTGGGGAGGTAAGCCCACTGGCATCCGGGGCTTATCTACAGCATTCTGTAATGCTGTAGATAAGCCTCCGATGTATCCTAAAAGATGCGAAAAAGACGTTAGATTATACTCACCCAGGAGCGTTTCCGCTGTTTGTCCGGGTCTGGCGCCTCCCATCTTCATCAGATGACGTCCTCTTCTGGGCTTCACGCTGCGGCTCTGGAGTAGGCGTACTTTGTCTGCCCTGTTGAGGGCAGAGCAAAGTACTGCAGTGCGCAGGCGCCGGGCCTCTCTGACCTTTCACCTCAGAAATGAGATGTGGTCAGTTTGCCTTCCTTAGGCTATGTGCACACGTTCAGGTTTTTTCGCGGTAAAAACGCTATAAAAACTCATTAAAAACGCATACATTATGCATCCTATAATTTAGAATGCATTCTGCATGTTTTGTGCACATGATGCGCTTTTTTCCACGCAAAAACGCATCGCGGTAAAAAAAGCAGCATGTTCATTAATTTTGCCGATTTTCTGCGTTTTTTCCCATTATTCTATGCATTTGGGAAAAAACGCACAAAAAAAGCATGAAAAAACGCTAAAAAAAACGCATGCGGATTTCTGGCAGAAATGTCCGGTTTTTGTCAGGAAAATTTCTGCAAGAAATCCTGACTTGTGCACATACCCTTAGAGAAATTTCTGTTGTCCTCTATTGTAAAGCAATGCAACTATGGTTCTATATAATTAGAATGTACATTATTTATCAGTGATGTGTGGGGGAGGGGAGGTGACAACCTCTGACTTCCATTATCCTTTTATTTCTACAACTGCAGTACCACAGATTACCTCCAGGATTACGTTTTAAGAGCTGTGTGGTAGCACAAGGGCCTTGCCAGCACATTGTACTTTATAGACATGTCTTTTTACAGCAGGCGAGGGGGTTAATATTGTGTACCATGTTAAGTACCCTGATTTGCTGACTACTAGGAAGGAAGGCGGCCATGCTGAAATAAACCATTTACATGAGAGCCAGCGCCTGGGAGAAAAGCGGGATCGTGTGATATGGCCAGTGCACCCAACTTACATGTCATGCTTTTAAAGGAAACCACACAAGGAATGTTACCAGTGATATGCAAAGGCTTGGACTGGCCCACAGGAGAACAGAAGAATCCTCCAGTGGGCCCCTATGCAGAACTGGGACACCCCCTATTATATGAGCAGCAATTGGCACTATATACTTGAATCACTATGTGCAGACAGAGGTGACATCTTATTCATTAACCCCTTCCCGACCCATGACGCCACGTAGGCGTCATGAAAGTCGGTGCCAATCCGACCCATGACGCCTATGTGGCGTCATGGAAAGATCGCATCCCTGCAGATCTGGTGAAAGGGTTAACTCCCATTTCACCCGATCTGCAGGGACAGTGGGAGTGGTAGTTTAGCCCAGGGGGGGTGGCTTCACCCTCCCCCCCCCCCCCCGTGGCTACGATCGCTCTGATTGGCTGTTGAAAGTGAAACTGCCAATCAGAGCGATTTGTAATATTTCACCTATTAAAACTGATGAAATATTACAATCCAGCCATGGCCGATGCTGCAATATCATCGGCCATGGCTGGAAACACTAATGTGCCCCCACCCCACCCCACCGATCGCCCCCCCAGCCCTCCGATCTGTCCGGTACACTGCTTCGGCTCCCCTCCGTCCTGTGCTCCGCTCCCCCCGTGCTCTTGTCCGCTCCCCCTGTGCTCCAATCACCCTCCCCGTGCTCCAATCACCCCCCCTACACTCTGATCCACACCCCCCCCTCCGTGCTCCGTTCCACCCCCCCGTGCTCCGTTCCACCCCCCCGTGCTCCGTTCCACCCCCCCGTGCTCCGTTCCACCCCTCCCGTGCTCCGATCCACCCCCCCATGCTCCGATTCCCCCCCCCCCGTGTTCCCCCCCACCCCATCATACTTACCGATCCTGCCGGGGTCCGTCCGTCTTCTCCCTGGGCGCCGCCATCTTCCAAAATGGCGGGCGCATGCGCAGTGTGCCCGCCGAATCTGCCGGCCGGCAGATTCGTTCCAAAGTGCATTTTGATCACTGAGATAGATGATATCTCAGTGATCAAAATAAAAAAAAATAATAAATGACACCCCCCCCCCCTTTGTCACCCCCATAGGTAGGGACAATAAAAAAAATAAAGAATTTTTTTTTCCACTAATGTTAGAATAGGGTTAGGGTTAGGGCTAGGGTTAGCGTTATGGTTTCGGTACAAGTACACGTATTCTGGTCCTCTGCGGATTTTTCCGCTGCGGATTTGATAAATCCGCAGTGCTAAACCGCTGCGGATTTACTGCGTTTTTTCTGCGCATTTCACTGCGGTTTTACAACTGCGATTTTCTATTTGAGCAGTTGTAAAACCGCTGCGGAATCCGCACAAAGAAGTGACATGCTGCAGAATGTAAACCGATGCGTTTCTGTGCAGTTTTTCCGCAGCATGTGTACAGCGATTTTTGTTTCCCGTAGGTTTACATTGAACTGTAAACTCATGGGAAACTGCTGCGGATCCGCAGCGTTTTCCGCAGAGTGTGCACATACCTTTAGAATTAGGCTATGTGCACACGGTGCGGATTGGCCGCTGCGGATTCGCAGCAGTGTTCCATCAGGTTTACAGTACCATGTAAACCTATGGAAAACCAAATCCGCTGTGCCCATGGCGCGAAAACGCTGCGTTGTATTTTCCGCAGCATGTCAATTCTTTGTGCGGATTCCGCAGCGTTTTACACCTGTTCCTCAATAGGAATCCGCAGGTGAAATCCGCACAAAAAACACTGGAAATCCGCGGAAAATCCGCAGGTAAAACGCAGTGCCTTTTACCCGCGGATTTTTCAAAAATGATGCTGAAAAATCTCACACGAATCCGCAACGTGGGCACATAGCCTTAGGGTTAGGGTTGTGGTTAGGGGTGTGTTGCGGTTAGGGTTGTGATTAGGGTTATGGCTATAGTTGGGATTAGAGTTAGGGGTGTGTTGGGGTTAGTGTTGGAGGTAGAATTGAGGGGTTGCCACTGTTTAGGCACATCAGGGGTCTCCAAACGCAACATTGATTCCAGCCAATCTCGTATTCAAAAAGTCAAATGGTGCTCCCTCAATTCCGAGCCCCGACGTGTGCCCAAACAGCATACTCAGGATA
Organism: Ranitomeya imitator; assembly: GCF_032444005.1. Classification (NCBI taxonomy): domain Eukaryota; kingdom Metazoa; phylum Chordata; class Amphibia; order Anura; family Dendrobatidae; genus Ranitomeya; species Ranitomeya imitator. The sequence continues at coordinate 659,584,604 of NC_091282.1, forward strand.
AACTGCGCAACAATTACTGGGGTCCAATTTCTCCTGTTACCCTTGTGAAAATAAAAAAAATGCTTGCTAAAACATCATTTTTGAGGAAAGAAAAATGATTTTTTATTTTCACGGCTCTGCATTGTAAACGTCTGTGAAGCACTTGGGGGTTCAAAGTGCTCACCACATATCTAGATAAGTTCCATGGGGGGTCTAGTTTCTAAAATGGGGTCACTTGTGGGGGGTTTCTACTGTTTAGGCACACCAGGCGCTCTGCAAACGCAACGTGACGCCCGCAGACCATTCCATCAAAGTCTGCATTTCAAAAGTCACTACTTCCCTTCTGAGCCCCGACGTGTGCCCAAACAGTGGTTTACCTCCACACATGGGGTATCAGCATACTCAGGAGAAACTGGACAACAACTTTTGGGGTCCAATTTCTCCTGTAACCCTTGGGAAAATAAAAAATTCTGGGCTAAATAAATATTTTTGAGGAAAGAAAACGTATTTATTATTTTCACGGCTCTGCATTATAAACTTCTGTGAAGCACTTGGGGGTTCAAAGTGCTCACCACACATCTAGATAAGTTCCTTTCGGGGTCTAGTTTCCAAAATGGGGTCACTTGTGGGGGGTTTCTACTGTTAAGCCACATCAGGGGCTCTGCAAACGCAACGTGACGCCCACAGAGCATTCCATCAAAGTCTGCATTTCAAAACGTCACTACTTCACTTCCGAGCCCCAGCATGTGCCCAAACAGTAGTTTACCCCCACATATGGGGTATCAGCGTACTCAGGAGAAACTGGACAACAACTGTTGGGGTCAAATTTCTCCTGATACCCTTGGGAAAATAAAAAATTGCAGGCTAAAAGATCATTTTTGAGAAAATATATATTTTTTTTTTCATGGCTCTGCGTTATAAACTTCTGTGAATCATTTGGGGGTTCAAAGTCCTCACCACACATCTAGATTAGTTCCTTTGGGGGTCTAGTTTCCAAAATGGGGTCATTTCTGGGGGATCTCCAATGTTTAGGCACACAGGGGCTCTCCAAACGTGACATAGTGTCCACTAATGATTGGAGCTAATTTTCCATTTAAAAAGCCAAATGGCGTGCCTTCCCTTCCGAGCCCTGCCGTGCGCCCAAACAGTGGTTTACCCTCACATATGGGGTATCAGCCTACTCAGGACAAACTGGACAACAAAATTTGGGGTCCAATTTCTCCTATTACCCTTGGCAAAATAGGAAATTCCAGGCTAAAAATCATTTTTGAGGAAAGAAAAATTATTTTTTATTTTCATGGCTCTGCGTTATAAGCACCTGGGAAGTTTAAAGTGCTCAATATGCATCTAGATAAGTTCCTTGGGGGGTCTAGTTTCCAAAATGGGGTCACTTGTGGGGGAACTCCAATGTTAAGGCACACAGGGGCTCTCCAAACGCGACATGGTGTCCGCTAACAATTGGAGCTAATTTTCCATTCAAAAAGTCAAATGGCGCTCCTTCCCTTCCGAGCCTTACCATGTGCCCAAAAAGTGGTTTAGCCCACATGTGAGGTATTGGTGTACTCAGGAGAAATTGCCCAACAAATTTTAGAAACCATTTTATCCTGTTGCCCATGTGAAAATGAAAAAATTGAGGCTAAAAGAATTTTTTTGTGAAAAAAAAGTACTTTTTCATTTTTACGGATCAATTTGTGAAGCACCTGGGGGTTCAAAGTGCTCACTATGCATCTAGATAAGTTCCTTGGGGGGTCTAGTTTCCAAAATGGGGTCACTTGTGGAGGAGCGCCAATGTTTAGGCACACAGGGGCTCTCCAAACGCGACATGGTGTCCGCTAACGATGGAGATAATTTTTCATTCAAAAAGTCAAATGGCGCTCCTTCCCTTCCAAGCCCTGCCGTGCGCCAAAACAGTGGTTTACCCCCACATGAGGTATCAGCGTACTCAGGACAAATTGGACAACAACTTTCGTGGTTCAGTTTCTCCTTTTACCATTGGGAAAATAAAAAAATTGTTGCTAAAAGATAATTTTTGTGACTAAAAAGTTAAATGTTCATTTTTTCCTTCCATGTTGCTTCTGCTGCTGTGAAGCACCTGAAGGTTTAATAAACTTCTTGAATGTGGTTTTGAGTACCTTGAGGGGTGCAGTTTTTAGAATGGTGTCACTTTTGGGTATTTTCAGCCATATAGACCCCTCAAACTGACTTCAAATGTGAGGTGGTCCCTAAAAAAAATGGTTTTGTAAATTTCGTTGTAAAAATGAGAAATCGCTGTTCAAATTTTAACCCTTATAACTTCCTAGCAAAAAAAAATTTTGTTTCCAAAATTGTGCTGATGTAAAGTATACATGTGGGAAATGTTATTTATTAACTATTTTGTGTCACATAACTCTCTGGTTTAACAGAATAAAAATTCAAAATGTGAAAATTGCGAAATTTTCAAAATTTTCGCCAAATTTCCGTTTTTATCACAAATAAACGCAGAATTTATTGACCTAAATTTACCACTAACATGAAGCCCAATATGTCACGAAAAAACAATCTCAGAACCGCTAGGATCCGTTGAAGCGTTCCTGAGTTATTACCTCATAAAGGGACACTGGTCAGAATTGCAAAAAACGGCAAGGTCTTTAAGGTCAAAATAGGCTGGGTCATGAAGGGGTTAATGATCTGCCCAGATCATTGTTATATAATTAGTGAGTGAGGAAAAGGTCACATTTGCATGTAGTTGAGAAGTGTGGCCCTGGAGTTGGTAAATGGTTGGCCCTTGGCACCCCAGTAGGACACTGGGTATGCACCTACTTGCCTGTTGGTGGCCCTTTCTCCTTACCTCCCCAAATGCTAATTTCCTGTCTGACTAATGTTATTTGGTTGTTTCTGGATTGAAACCATATTGTTAGATCTGGAGAAACCACAGATTACTGAAGAGACAGCTCATTTCCATCTATAGAGACCACATATTACTGGGGAGACAGCTCATTTCCATCTATAGAGACCACAGATTACTGGTGAGACAACTCATTGCTATCTATAGAGACCGCATATTACTGGTGAGACAACTCATTTCCATCTATAGAGACCGCATATTACTGGTGAGACAACTCATTTCCATCTATAGAGACCGCATATTACTGGTGAGACAGCTCATTTCCATCTATAGAGACCGCATATTACTGTGCGCTTTTGTGTCTTCAAGTTCTTTGGTGGTGTGAACAGGTTTCTACAGATTTGTCCACTTTGCAAGTAGCCCATGTGTTTTTGGTTTTATATTACAGAAGAGACAGCTCATTTCCATCTATAGAGACCACAGATTACTGGTGAGACAACTCATTTCCATCTATAGAGACCGCATATTACTGGTGAGACAACTCATTTCCATCTATAGAGACCGCATATTACTGGTGAGACAACTCATTTCCATCTATAGAGACCGCATATTACTGGTGAGACAACTCATTTCCATCTATAGAGACCGCATATTACTGGTGAGACAACTCATTTCCATCTATAGAGACCGCATATTACTGGTGAGACAGCTCATTTCCATCTATAGAGACCACAGATTACTGGTGAGACAACTCATTTCCATCTATAGAGACCGCATATTACTGGTGAGACAACTCATTTCCATCTATAGAGACCGCATATTACTGGTGAGACAGCTCATTTCCATCTATAGAGACCGCATATTACTGGTGAGACAACTTCTTTCCATCTATGGAGACCACATGTTACTTGGGAGACCCCTCATGTAGGCTATAGAGACCAGAGATTACTGGAGAGATCCCTCACGTAGTCTGTAGAGACTGCATATTACTGGTTAGACCCCTCACATAGTCTGTGGAATCCACGGATTACTGGGGAGACCCCTCACATAGTCTGTAGAGACAAGGAATAACTCTAGACATCCCCCTCATGTGTTGCATTGACTTCTGTGGTTTGGCTGTGACCTGATCTGGGGTCTGAGGACAGATGTTTGGATTTTCTAGGACTTGTCTTCGGACAGTATCTTGCAGAGCGCTTTGGATGTGATTATCCAGGAACACTCTATTTCTGGAGATTTTATTTTATGTTATTTTGTGGACATGAGTCAGATGATTTATATCGAACTCCCCATCACCTCTCTTCCCAAATTTCTGTCCCCCAGATGTTTCCAGCACTGTTTGTTCTCACTCTTACAACCAGTAGCACAGAGTACTTCAGAGGAGTTGTGTGCTGGTCTTCTAGGAGGTCACAGACTGAGTTACATAGTGAAAGGATAGGGACCCCAGCAGCACAGAATGTCAGGATAGGAGCATGCTGATTTTGGGGACCTTTCAGCTGAGTCTGTAGTGAGTGTAGTGGATTTTCGGGAGCCCTGGATTGTGCAGCTCAGATTTGGGAGATTGAACAGATATTTTTTCTTTTACCAGTCTATATGAAGTAAGAGGAGTACATGGCAATGTCTGGCAGATCGGCTGTTATCGCCGATCACGTGCTGAGCGCCAGACAGATAAGCATCTCCGCTATACACAAGATGGAAAACACAGAGAGAGCATGTCTGCTAAATACCTTTCATTATAATCGTATAGAAACTCTGTGTCTGCTCCACCATAAGGGGGCTGTAATCAGGAGAGGTATGAAAGAAAAAGGAAACTGGAGAGATAGAGAATGAAATATGGAGAGATGATAGGGAGTAAGGAAGAGAGGGAAGAAGGGTGGAAAGACAAAGAGATGATAGGGAGTAAAGGTACCGTCACACTAAACGATATCGCTAGCGATCCGTGACGTTGCAGCGTCCTGGCTAGCGATATCGTTCAGTTTGACACACAGCAGCGATCAGAATCCTGCTGTGATGTCGTTGGTCGCTGCAGAAAGTCCAGCACTTTATTTCGTCACTGGACTTCCTGCTGACATCGCTGAATCGGCGTGTGTGACGCCGATTCAGCGATGTCTTCGCTGGTAACCAGGGTAAACATCGGGTTACTAAGCGCATGGCCGCGCTTAGTAACCCGATGTTTACCCTGGTTACCATCGTAAAAGTTAAAAAAAAAACACTACATACTTACCTTCCATTGTCTGTCCCTCGGCGTTCTGCTTCTCTGCCCTGTGTAAGCACAGCGGCCGGAAAGCAGAGCGGTGACGTCACCGCTGTGCTTTCCGGCCGCTGTGCTTACACAGGGCAGAGAAGCAGAGCGCAGAGGGACAGACAGCGGAAGGTAAGTATGTAGTGTTTTTTTTTTTTTCACTTTTACGCTGGTAACCAGGGTAAACATCGGGTTACTAAGCGCGGCCCTGCGCTTAGTAACCCGATGTTTACCCTGGTTACCGGCATAGTTGGTCGCTGGAGAGCTGTCTGTGTGACAGCTCTCCAGCGACCAAACAGCGACGCTGCAGCGATCCGGATCGTTGTCGGTATCACTGCAGCGTCGCTTAGTGTGACGGTACCTTTAGGGAGAGGGGAAAAAGGCAGGAAAGATGAGATGATTGGGGCAAGAGAGAAAGGAAAGGAGGAAAGATGGTAGAGAATAAGGGGGAGGAAAGATGAAGAGATTAAAGGGTGTAAAGTAGAGGAAAGAAGAGAGGGAGGGAGGAAAGATGAAGATATGATAGGGAGTAATGGAGAAGGAGGGAGGAAAGATGAAGACATTATTTGGAGAGGAAAGAAGAGAAGGAGGAACTATGAAGAAATGACAGGGAGAGGAAAGAGGGAAAGGAAATATTAAGAGATGATAGGGAGTATGGGAGAGGGAGGGAGGAAAGATGAAGACAGGGAGCAAAGAAGTGGAAAGAAAAAAAGGATCAAAGTTGAAGAGATACTAGGGAGTAAAGGAAAGAAGGAAGGGTGGAAAGATCACAAGATGATGGGGAGTAAGGGGGAAGAAAGAAGAGATTGAGGAAAGATAGAGAGATGTTAGGGAGTAAGGGAAAGGAAAGAAGAAAGTGGGGAAAGATGGAATGATAGGGAATAAGGGAAGAAGAAAGTGAGGAAAGATGATGGGGAGGAGAGACGAGATTATAAGGCGTAAGGTAAAAGGAAGAAGGGAGGGAGGAGAGATGAGAGGGAAGAAGGCAGGAAAGATAAATAGATGATAGATAGTAAGGGAGAGAAAAAAAAGGAGGGATGAAAGATGGAGAGATGATAATGAGTAAGGGCAAGAAAAGGAGATAATGAGGAAAGATGGAGAGATGAGAGGTAAGAAGGAAAGATCAAGAGATCATTGGGAGTAAGTGAAAGAAAATAAGGGAGGAAAGATTAATGGAGTAAGGGAGAAGAAAGAAGGAAGGGAGGAGAGATAAAGAGTAAGAGGAAAGTAGAGAGTGAGGAAAGATGGAGAGCTGAAAGGGAGAGAGGGAAGATTGAAAGATCAAGAGATGATAGGGAGTAATGGAGAGAAACACATGGAGGGAGGAAAGATGGAGAAAAGATAGTGAGTAAGGGAGAGGAAAGATTGAGAGAGGGGGAAGAAGGAAGGGAAGATCAAGAGATGATTGGGAGAAAGGGAGAGGAAAGAAGAGAGAGGAAAGATGGTGAGATGATAGGAAGTCAGAGAGGGAAGAAGGGAGGAAATATGTAGAGGTAATAGAAAGGAAAGAAGGGAGCAAAGATGGAGAGTTTATATAGAGTAAGGGAAAGGGGAAAGATGGAGGGAGGGAATATGGAGAGATGATGGGGAGTAAAGAAGAGAGGGAGGAAAGATGGAGACATAGATAGTAAGGCAGAGAGGGAAAGGCAGAAAAATGGACAGGTAATAGGGATTCAGAAAGAGGAGAGGTGGTGGGGAGTAAAGGAGAGAGAATGGACAGTCGAAAGATGGAGAGATGATGGGAGTAATATAGAGAGGGGAGGGGAAACATGGAGAGATTATAGGGAGCAAAGGAGAAAGAAAAGGGGGATGAAAAATGGAGATGATAGTATGGGAGAGAGACAAAGCATTGAGGGTAGTTGGCGATATGATGGGAAGTAAAGGAAAGGGAGAAGACGGGAGGGGGAAGATAGAGATGGTAAGGGAAATAGAGAAAAGGGAGGGCTGAAATGGGCAGATTATAGAGGGTATGGGAGAGAAAAGTAGGGAACTGAGGAGACCTAATAGGAAGTAAGATAAGGCAGCGAGGAAAGATGGAGAATATAAGGAGTAAGGAAGGGAGGGAAGATGGCAAGACAAGTGATAGAGAGAAAGAGAAGGGAAGGAGGAAGGCAAGAGAGATGATAGAGAGAGTAAGGCAGAGAGAAGATAGGAAAGATGGAGAGATGATTGGGAAAGAGAAATAAAAGGAAGTAGGGATAGTGGATGAAAGGGAGAAAGGAAGACAATGAGAGACAGGTAAGTGTAGAGTGAGGAAGAGAGAGAAAGCAAGAAAAGTGGCAAGAGAGGAAGGGGAAAGAGGGAGAAATGGACAGAGGTATGGGAGCGAAAAATAGAAAGGAAAAATGAAGAAAGAAATGTATAGATGGAAAAAGGAAGAGTAAGAGAGAACATACAGTAGAGACGAAGTATGAAAGAAAAGAAAGAATAAAACAGGAGAAAAAACTTGTGTGGGAAATGAGAATATGAAAGCCTGAAAGAGGAAGGGTTAGTAGAAAGGGATTAAAGGAAGAAAAGGAAGAGAAGGAGGAAGGTAGAGGAGAGGAAAAAAGAAAGAATGGAGATAATGTAGACGGGAAAAACAGGAAGGGAGAGAAGGAGAAACATGGAAGACAGGAGAAATATGCAAAGGAGAGAGATAATGAGAGAAAGTAAAGGCCCCTTCACATTTAGCGACGCTGCAGCGATACCGACAACGATCCGAATCGCTGCAGCGTCGCTGTTTGGTCGCTGGAGAGCTGTCACACAGACCGCTCTCCAGCGACCAACGATGCCGGTAACCAGGGTAAACATCGGGTAACTAAGCGCAGGGCCGCGCTTAGTAACCCGATGTTTACCCTGGTTACCATGCTAAAAGTAAAAAAAAACAAACAGTACATACTTACCTACAGCCGTCTGTCCACCAGCGCTGTGCTCTGCTTCTCTGCTCTCCTCCTGTACTGTCTGGGAGCCGGAAAGCAGAGCGGTGACGTCACCGCTCTGCTTTCCGGCTCACAGCCAGTACAGGAGGAGTGCAGAGCACAGCGCTGGAGGACAGACGGCTGTAGGTAAGTATGTAGTGTTTGTTTTTTTTTACTTTTAGCATGGTAACCAGGGTAAACATCGGGTTACTAAGCGCGGCCCTGCGCTTAGTTACCCGATGTTTACCCTGGTTACCAGTGAAGACATCGCTGGATCGGTGTCACACACGCCGATCCAGCGATGTCTCCAGGGAGTCCAGCGACGAAATAAAGTTCTGGACTTTATTCAGCGACCAACGATCTCCCAGCAGGGGCCTGATCGTTGGTCGCTGTCACACATAACGATTTCATTAACGATATCGTTGCTACGTCACAAATAGCAACGATATCGTTAACAATATCGTTATGTGTGAAGGTACCTTAAGGGGATAAAGCAGGGAAAGCAGGAGACAGTTGGAGGGGGTGGAGAGTGAAGGAGATGGATTTAGCGAGGTTGTACACTGTGGGGCAGTGGGAATAGTAGCATTATTAAGTTGTAAGGGAGCCCTGGGGATACAGAGAGGAGAACGGGGGCAGTGATTATGAGAGCTTTCCAGGAGGTGGTGTAGGGGGTGTACTGCTTGTTCCCAGCCTCATGATGTGCGTTAACGACAGAACCCTCTCAGTGGATAGAATAATGTAGGATTAATGCCAGAGCCTTCCCATCCTATTCCCACAGCTCCATCATCATTCCAAGAGAACATTTCAAGATCCGTGAACTCAAATTTCCCTGCGCCTGTAAATATCCAGCAGAAGAAAATTCTATCATCCCATATGTGATCCAATAACACTCGCTGCGGTGAGGGTGACTGTCTATAGATATAGCATACAGCTAGAGGTGGTCTGAATTGTGGACTCTATGGTCACGAAGATGTCTCACCCACCGTACAAGACTATTTGTGCTATTTGTTAACCATGACGTCTCATATGTCATTCTCCCAATTACAATCCAATTCAGCAAGATCGATAAACCTTCCTGCCGTAGCAGCCATTTAATTTCGCATTGCCATGTGCTGGCTCCTTCTAATATTTTCTTTCCTTAATGACTGTGTAGCGGCTTATTGCTCAGTGAAATTAATTACAGATCCACTGGGACCTTGCTCAATCACTTAACGCAGGGGTTTGCGCCTCTCATTACCCCCACCCTGATCTTTGTGACCTATAGAGACAGTTTAATAACTGCATTTGTCGCGCTGAAGAAATGATTGCTTATTGATCTGCTCTACGCCGTTTCCTCAGGAGTAAATTACACCGTGACAAAAATATCATACTTGCTCTTGTGCCAGGGAAGTGATATACAGACATGAGGTGTATAAACCGTGCCCATGGCAGTTCCCACCTATTTCATATGCATCTTTATGATCATTAGTAGTAATTAGAGGTTAACTCCATTCAGCACAGGTAGTGTAGGTGGGGAATACGGTATATGACAACCTCTATATTTACCTAACCATATGGACCAGGAGTATTTATCCACCTGTTTTGGCCCTTTTTGGTCCTGCCATGGACCCCTAATAACCCCTTCACACTATATTTAGAGTATTAAACTATATTTTGTCCATATCTTTCAATCCTTTGCCTAACAGATTCTGCTGGACTTGAAGATCTGTGAGATCCATCACTTTGTAATCCCTAAAAAGGAATTATGGGCTATGGCAGAAGTGGTCCAGGACAGTGGTCACCTTCCTTTATGTGCACAAGAGCTAGACTTATTGGATACCAAAAGGTACATCTAAGACAGAATTAAGACTCCTGCTTTGAAGTTCTTCTTTAACATAAAGTCTTCAAATTCAACTCCTAATGCTCTGCCGTATGCAGAGCTGTAATAAAGGTATGGGGATACATCTTAAGCTACTTGTGAAGAGGTTGTTTGATTTGCAGCTCCGAGCCAAGGACAAGGGGAGTAGGAGGATGGGGGTGGAGGTTATTTTTGTCACCTGGAGGACCCTATTGTGGAGGTGACTGCTGCGGGTCTCAAGGTCTCTGTTGTGAACCAATATGAAATCGAGGCATTCTTTGTTACTGCAGCAACCGGTGTTTCTACGGAAACTGCAAGAGGGCAACCTAGACGAGATTAGGGATGAGAGTGACTCTATAAAATATATATTAATCTTATCATTCTATATATCATGCAGGTTGATTACGGATCAGGGAGTACAGCTTCCTTTTTTTAGGCTTTGTCAATCACACTGGTAATGATCATGTTTCAGCTTTCGTCGGCCTCTAATTAGCGTGGGATTAATTACTATGTAGTGGCACCAAGTGTCTTTCTCCTGGCACAATGTCTCGTTGTGCTGTGTATCCACGCAGGGTGAAATAAGCCGGTGGGTGATGGCGTATAATTATACACCAGCCACTCCTGCTCATCCGACGTATGATCAAGTGCAAACTTTAACACTGTTCATCCTGAGCTTTTCAGTTCATGAATATAATGCCAACACAACAGTCTACAATGGCAAGTACATAAAACAGCAGTAGAAAAGTGGAAGCCGGGTGGCATTGTAGTAGCTCTGCCAGGTTATACAGCTAAGTGTCCATATGAGGACGTATAATATCCAGCAATCTGTTATGAGACTGGTTAGATGCTAAGAGCTCATACCGCAGATCATCATTAGCTCCCCTTTTCCAGGAGCTGAACACACAGGACGCTGCTAAATAATTCACCAGGCAGAATCCTATCTCATTAACAGTCCATTAACGAGCGGCAAGGAGCTTGCTTACCGGCATGCTATAGATACTCCTCCTGAAAATGGAGGCAAGGTGGGGGAAGACGATTAAAATTTTTCAAAGAAAGTATTTCCAAAAGCAAAATTAATTGATTTTTAACACTACCAACGAATGTAGAGTTACTGATTCATGTTACTATTCCCATTGTTTTGTTTCCTTGCGCAATACTTTACACTGCAGCACTACCTTATAAGGGGGAGAAGCCATATCCCTGTACATCATGAACCCCTGATGGAGCAGAATACAAGAATGACACTTTAGAGTGGTGCCTCTTTCTGGTGATGACCATGCTGGAAGTAGGAGACTTTACACATTTTGTCAAAATGCCTGAGAAGTTTGCATGAATTTGGATCCTTAACCCCTTCACCCCGAGCCTGCTTTCACCTTCCTGACCAGGCCAATTTTTTGTAAATTCTGAACAGTATCACTTTATGTGGTAATAACTCTTGACTGCGTATCGCCAAGATTGGTCCTTCTCTCTCATAACATCATAATTCCGCCATACCAAATTCTCCATAAAACCAAAACTTATTACTGAACAAATTAACACATGACCATTTTTTCTTTGGATAAATTGGCCACAGCGGCCATTTATTAACAAAACAAACATAATAACACTATTTATACAATTGTGTAAAAAACTTGAGGGGAGGGTTCTTGGAGCTAACAAAACTGGCACACCATGGGCAAAAGCCCCCCCACAAACTTTTTTAACCTAACCTTCTTTACCCTCAGCCGTAACCACACCAGCTCGAGGGCACCATGTAACCCGTTTCCGGGCAAACCAACTCCAAAAGCTCCCGAAGTAAACACCCCGTCCAGAGCCCGTAAACCGAAGCCAGTTCAACCCCATAAAACATCAACTCCAAGAACCCAACCCCCTGCCAACCACGAGCAGCCCTGACAACCTCTGGCTCGCGAGTGCCCCACCACCGCCACTGCTCTCTCAACTCCTTCCTGTATGGCTAGTGCCCACAAGTCCAAACCTATATCGTTTAAATGAACACCGTCATTCCTCCAAAAGTTCCCCACCCCATCTTCCAATTTCAAATGCCGAACCGCCACACCCCCATTCCGGGAAGCAAAACTTCCTACAGCCCTGTTCAGCTTAACCCGTGCCCTATTAATACCCTTATGAGAACGTGCCGCCCTCCAAGCCTTCCTCGGCACGATATCAGACCAAACCGTCACCATCCCAGGAAAAGATACCCACAATCCCAGAAAGTCAAAGCGGATATCCCGAATCAACTCCCTCACCGGCTTAGACCCCAAGTCGTTCCCTCCCAAATGTACCACCACTATATCCGGTGCGCGATCCAACCGAGCAGCGCGGGCAAATTCAGACAACAATCTGCACCACAACATGCCCCGAAATCCCAACCAACGAACAACCACTGTATCTCTGCAAAAACCCAATTGCCTCCCATTTTGCCTAACGTCAGCCCGAATCGCTCCCCAATGAACGAAGGAATGGCCAAGTGTCCAAGCCAACAGATGAGTCCGACCTGCAAGATACAACAACAATTAATAACAAAATAACAAATGTCCACCCTCGATCAAGATACTCCCTTCAACGCCGAACGTAAGACAAATATCGATTAGGGTGGTTTCACACTTGCGTTTTTGTCTGCAGCGTTTTTTTTTTCAAAAAAACGCATGCGTTTTTTTCCCCTATATTTAACATTGAAAACGCATGCGTTTTTGTTTGTACGCGTTTGGTCGCGTTTTGCAATGCATGCGTTTTTTTACTGCATGCGTTCATTTTCAGAAATGCAACTTGTAGTATTTGGACCAAAAAAACGCATGCGTTTTCATGCATTTTTTGGGGGGGTCAAAAAATACATTGGAGTCAATGGGGACGCATGTGTTTTTTTGTGCATGCGTTTTTTTGTGTTAAAAACGCATGCGTTTTTATATTAAAAAAACAGAAAACACACTGATATGCCACCCCCCAACATAAAGGTGATAAAGGGATCCTAACCCTACCCCTAACCCTAACCCTAAGGGATCCTAACCCTAACCCTAATCCTTTTAGGGGTAGGGGTAGGATCACTTAGGGTTAGGGTTATGATCCCTACCCCTAACCCTAACTATTTCTGTTTATAGTGGGTTTTTTACTTTATTTTGATGATTGGCAGCTGTCACACATTTCTCAGCATGCGTTTAAAAAACGCAAACGCATGAAAAAACGCATGTAAATGCGTCAAAACGCTGCGTGTTTTCACCACATGCAAAAACACATGCGTCAAAAAAACGCAGCGTTTGCACGCGTTTACATGCGTTTTTTCACCATGCGTTTTTTGCATTTTTTACCGCAAAAACGCACCCAAAAAAACGCAAATGTGAAACCAGCCTTAGACATCCATCTTCCTATACGCCTTATTACATCTGCACCCAAACCCAAGCCATCCGCCTCCGACGCTGCCCCAATTATAAATGAGTGTGAGCCGAAGAAAAAGGGGTCAAGACCTAACAACACTAAGACTTTTTTTTTTTTTTAACACCGCCGTAAATTGAAACCGCGACAAAAACTCCCCTTGACGGTGCCTCAACAGTGGACCAGACCTACCATACCACAATCCCCAATAATCCTCCAAACAACGATGTGGACACATCAAACCACCCACCACCTTCCCTAACACCACCCGTTTTCCCTTCCCCAGCTGATCAGTCTTTGAACGTCTAATCCAAAAGGTAATACCCCCTGCCCAAAAATCTACATCCTAGGCTAACATGCCCCCGGCCAATCCTTTGTAGGGGACACCAGCTCCCCAAGTCTCAATGCCCCAAAAAAGGCCAAAGAAAAAGCCAAGCGAAACAGAACGGCCTCAAAATGAGAACTACAAATCTCACCCAAAGCCCCCCCAAAACGTTCCAACATCCCAAAAGTTATGGGCCTGCGCTTGTCGCAAATCGAGGATCCTTTACGAAAACCTCTTAATGCCTGTCGTATCAAAAAGTCTTTCGTAACATCCATAGAACCCTGAAGCTTGAGACCAAAAGCCAGACCAGCTATAAATTTGTTCAACTTTGACACTGACCAACCCCATTCCTCCGCTGACCCTATCAATAACAAAAGCGCCATTATCTTAGCAATGTCAGACACAACCGTACCCAACTGATCTAACCACTGCTCCCATGTATGCCACGACGATTCGTAACCTGACCAAGTCCGTCCCGACACCGAAGCCTGTATCAAACGACCGCCTCGTCCGCAACAATCTGCCACAAATGTGAAGGGCATCCTCTTCCTGCCTCCTCTGCGTATGGTGCCAACTCCCGGAAACACTCCCACTGCAAACGAGACAAAGCATCCGCAATAGAATTTAGAATGCCGGGTACATGAACAGCTGAAATCCATGTATTCAACTCCAGGCACCGCAACACCAACTCCCGCACCAATCTAATCACCGGGGAAGAGGAAGAAGAAAGGCTATTAATCATCGCCACCACACTCGCATTATCGCAATGGAAACGCACCCGCCTATCCTTAAACATGTTGCCCAAGATAAACACAGATACAACGATTGGAAACAACTCCAGCAACACCAATTTTTTTTGTAAATCCATTTTTACACCACCAATCGGGCCAAACGCCAACGCTCCATTTACCTCCACAATAGGCGCCGTAACCAACACTGCCCGCCGCATCCGTAAAAATCTCACAATGAAAATCATTAAGTTCCTCCTGTAGAATCAAAGACCTTCCATTATATTTTTCTAAAAAAACGCCTCCACACAATTAAATCCTCTCTATGCTCTTTATTCATTCGAATGAAATGATGCATCGACCGCACTCCAGAAGTCGCTCTGGATAATCTCCTGGAAAAAATTTTACCCATAGGCATAATACGACATGCAAAATTCAAACGACCTAACAGCGACTGTAACTCTTTCAATGTAACCTTGCGCAATTTTTCACCTCTCAGCACCTCCTGCTGGAGAGATAACAACTTATCCTCGGGCAACCTGCACTCCATTCTCTCCGAATCGATAAGAATTCCCAAAAAACTCAACACCGTGCATGTGCCCTCCGTCTTTTCCTACGCTAATGGAACACCAAAGTGACCCATTCCATGGCAGCCAACAAATTCCTACACACTAATGAATCTAGCGGTCCAACAAACAAAAAATCATCCAGGTAGTGGATGACTGAAAGAACCTGCGAAACATCGCGTACAACCCACTCTAAAAAAGTACTAAAAGACTCAAATAGTGAGCAAGAAATCGAACAGCCCATGGGTAAACACCTATCCAAATAAAAAACCCCATTCCAAAAGCAACCCAAAAGAAGAATGCAATCGGGGTGAACCGGAAGCAATCGGAAAGCCGATTCAACATCTGTCTTAGCCATTAACGCACCAGCGCCATACCTACGTACCCATTGCACGGCTGCATCGAAAGATGTGTATACCACGGAGCACAGCTCCTCAGCAATGCCATCATTAACAGATAGCCCTTTAGGGTATGACAAATGTTGAATCAAACGAAACTTGTTAGGTTCCTTCTTTGGAACAACCCCCAAGGGCGAAACAATCACTCCCTCCCCAGGTAAACAACTAAATGGCCCTGCCATTCGCCCCAAATCCACCTCCTTCGCCAATTTTGCCGTAACAACGTCTGCATGTAAATCAGCCGACCTCAGATTCTTTTTTGAAAAAGGGACTTCATAAGTGGCATGAGGAATCCGAAAACCCTCAGAAAAATCTTCGAAAAGTAACTTCGCCTTTAACCAATCCGGGTACCTATTTAGATAAGGGGCCATCTTTTGTACATTCACTGGTGTCACCCCCTTGACCAAAACCCACTGCAGGTCTACCCCTCGCTTTTCTAAAACATATAGCCGCTCCATGTGAGGCCCCATTGCAGTGGGAACATACATGCTTGAATTTACAAGTGCTACCGTACTTGCATTGGCCGTCATTAAACTGCCAACACATCCCTGTTTTGTCTTTCATCCCCTGAGTCCCTTGACCCCCACCTCCCTGTCCCGGATGCTGCCCAACACTCTCTCCGCCCCCGTGAAAGGACTGCCCAAACCGTGTTGGTGCCATAACTTTCAACCACAACCCTATATCTTTCTGGTCCCATTTAATCTCAGGCCTAACCGCCTTCCTTTGCCTAAATTGCTCATCATACCGCAGTCACGCCAGGCCACCGTACGCCCTATATGCCTCACCGATAGCATCCAAGTAACAAAAAAGACCCGAACAATTTTCCAGAAACTTTTCACCAATAACACTCGCCAAAATAGCAAACGCCTGCTGCCAATTAACGAATGCGGAATCAAACGCCACCTACGCTTTTCCTCCTCCTCTTTTCTGCTATCATCCTTCTTCCCCTTTTCTAGATTAAATTTTTCCAAAGGAAGGAGGGAGAAAATCTCCACATATTCATCCTTCCAAATTTTTTCCTTTACTTCTTGTTTTAAATGAGCGCCTAAATGCCCTTCAAAACAAATGTAAACTTCCCCTCTTGCCCTATCATCCAATTTAACCGTATCAGCCTTATTCTTTCCAGTTTGTATAGCCACTGACACCCCACCCGACGCTGACCGCTCCCCCCCACTCAACATGTCCGAACCCAAAGGCCCTACTGAACCCTTACCCAAAGCAGGTAACCACGCTCCCACAGGGGATGCCCGTAAACTATCTGCGCCCCACCCCCCATCCAGCCTCCTCAAAATCTGTTACATACTTGACCAAAGCTCTCACCCCGGGAATCCCAAAATTACCAGCCTCACCACAGTTCTCCCCTAAGTCCCTGATCGAACACCACTAATTGGCGTACAAGGACTATACTCACACACACGAGGCTGCGTAGGTGCTGTGTTCCCACCAGCCGTGCTTCCAGAATCCAGCGGTTCGCGATAGCCGCGCAGGTCACTGCAGGATCCGGAATCCTCCGCGCAGCTTTGTTGCTCCAGGCCCGCGCCCCCAGCCTCCTCGTCACCGGGGGGGACCGAAGCAGGAGAAGATGATCTATTCCTTGATCTCCCCGCCGACCTCGACCTGCCAGCCGCCTGTCTGTCCACACACCTGCCCTCCTGCTGACTTCATCTGCGCGCCGCCGCCGCCGTCACAGTACGCCCCGGCCGCACAGGGCCAGGAATCCGCCTGCCCGCCGATCTGCTGCTCAGTGCACCGGACCTGCCAGGTACCCCCGAAGCGTCTGTTCCAGGGTCACCCACCGCAGTGCACACATCTCCGGGCCACTGCTGACCCGACGCTCCATTCCTGCTCCTCCTAGTTGGTGCCTGAGCCACCCTCAGTGCGGCACCCCACCTCTGATTGCCACCTCTCCTCACCGCTGCCACGTGTCCCACCTCCATGGCCACACCATGTGCAGCCATCGCTTCAGGGTGTGCCTGCACCGCCGCAGCCCTAGGCAGCCTACCCACGCCAGCAGCGCCGGCCGATGGATTCCTGCCAGAGGGCGGGTCAGGCCGGATACCATCACCGCGGCCTGTACCCTCTGCAGGGTCCCCGGAGGGGCTCCGAGGCCGGCGTCTACAGTGCGTACCTGCCTAAGGCGATAGACGTTTCGGTGGCCGGGTCCTCCTTGTCCTGGTGCCCTGGGTTCCTTGTGCTCCAAGAAGCGTCGCCAGCTGGGTCTCCAGCCAGCCACCCCTTCTCGACCGGGCCATGTCCCGCAGCTGCGACAGCATGTAATCTACAGAGGCCGTGGTAAGCACGTGTGCTTTCTTTCTTTTTTCCCTGCTAATGTCACATGTACTGGCCCTAACCACACAATTAGGTACCTTCACACTGAACAACATTACAACGATAACGATAGCGATCCGTGACGTTGCAGCGTCCTGGATAGCGATATCGTTGTTTTTGACACGCAGCAGCGATCAGGATCCTGCTGTGCCATCGCTGGTCGTCGCTAAAAGTCCAGAACTTTATTTCGTCGCTGGATCACCCGCTGACATCGCTGGATCGGCGTGTGTGACGCCGATCCAGCGATGTGTTCACTGGTAACCAGGGTAAATATCGGGTTACTAAGCGCAGGGCCGCGCTTAGTAACCCGATGTTTACCCTGGTTACCATTGTAAATGTAAAAAAAAAAGACACTACATACTTACATTCCGGTGTCTGTCACGTCCCTCGCCGTCAGCTTCCCGCACTGACTTAGCGCCGGCCGGCCGTAAAGCAGAGCACAGCGGTGACGTCACCGCTGTGCTTTACGGCCCGCGCTCACAGTCAGTGCGGGAAGCTGACGGCGAGGGACGTGACAGACACCGGAATGTAAGTATGTAGTGTTTTTTTTTGTTTTTACATTTACAATGGTAACCAGGGTAAACATCGGGTTACTAAGCGCGGCCCTGCGCTTAGTAACCCGATGTTTACCCTGGTTACCCGGGGACTTCGGCATCGTTGGTCGCTGGAGAGCTGTCTGTGTGACAGCTCTCCAGCGACCACACAAGGACTTTCCAACGATCACGGCCAGGTCATATCGCTGGTCGTGATCGTTGGAAAGTTGCTGAGTGTGACGGTACCTATTTTCTTTATACCCACACCCTCCCCAGCCTAAACACCAGCCCCCTCCTTTGTCCCCTTTCAACCAATCCCACTGCACTGCCTTAAAATGTTCCCACTCCCCTTGGCACCACAGTCATGGGGGGGCTTTCATTTAGCTGTGCATATTGCAGCCCCCCCCCCCCCCTCCCCGCTGGAACGCTTCAACAAATCAGTGATTCTGAGATTCATTTTTTTTTTCGTGAACACATTGTACTTTATGCTAGTGGTACATTTAGGTCAAAATGTTTTGTGTTTATTTGTGAAAAAATTGGATTTTTGGTGAACATTTCGCAATTTTCAAACTTTTAATTTTTGCAAAAAGCAAAAAAATAATTGATAAATAACATGTCTAATTTACTTCTGCATAATTTTTTAAACATAATTTTTTTTTGTTAGAAAGATTAAAAGTTGATCAGCAATTTCTAATTTTTCCAACAAAATTTACCAAACCGTTTTTTTAGGGACCACATCATGTCTGAAGTGACTTTGAGAGGCCTATATTACAGAAAATACCTAAATGTCACCATTCTAAAAACCGCACCCCTCAAGGTGCTCAAAACCGCATTCAAGAAGTTTATTAACCCTTTAGGCATTTCACAGGAATTAAAGCAATGTGGAAGGAAAAAAATTAACATTTTAACAGGATAACTTTGTTGTGCAATTTTTCCTGATTTACACCGATTCACCACATATGTTGGAAAACTAAGGTTTGGGCACACGGTAGGTAGGGCTCTGAAGGGTAGGAGCGCCAACTGACTTTCGGAAGGCAAAAATGTCTGGAATAGATAGCAAACGGCACGTTACGTTTACAGAGCCCTTAATATGCCTAAACAGTGGAAACCCCCACAAGTGACTCCATTTTGGGAGCGCCTTGAAACCCACCGATGCTTCACAGAAAATTATAACGTTGAGTCGTGAAAATGAAAAAATGAAATTTTTCTGCAAAAAATGTTGCTTCAACTCCAAATTTTACATTTTCTCAAGGGTAACAGGAGAAAATGGACCATACAATTTATTGTTCAATTTCTCCTCAGTACACCAAATATGTGGGGGGAAAAGTACTGTTTGGGCTCACGGTAGGGCTCGGAATGGAAGACGTGCCAATTGAATTCTGGACCGCAATTTTGGCTAGAACAGATTGCGAATGCCATGTCACATTTCACGAGCCCCTGATCTGTCAAAACAGCAGAAACCCCCAGAAGTGCCCCAATTTCAGTAACTACACCTCTTGAAGAATTCATTTAGCTGTGTGGTGAGCATTTTTAACTCTCAAGCGATTCACAGACTTTTATAAGATTATTTGTATAACATAAATTTAAAATTTGCCATTTTTCCACTAAAATGTTACTATGGCCCCAAGTTTTCAATTTTTAAAAGGGATAATTAGAAATAATGGAACACAAAATATGTTCCGCAATTTTTCCTGAGCATGCTAATACCTCATATTTGGTAAAGCTCAGAAGGGAAGGAACGCCATATTGTAGTTCACATTTTTCTGGAATGGTTTAAGGGTGCCTTGTAACATTGGTAGACCCCTGAGGTGCCAGAACAGCAAAATCTACCATAAGTGACCTCATTTTACAAACTGTACCTCTCAATGAATTCATCTAGGGGTGCAGTGAGCATATTGACACTACAGGTGGGTCACAGAATTTTATTCCATTAAGCGGTGAAGAAAAACAAATATATTTTTACCTCAAAAAATTTTGGTTTTAGCTTCAGATTTTACAATGTCACACAGGAAAATGGGTTAAAATGGCACGAAACTTTGTCACACAATTTCTACTGAACATGGCAATACCCCATATGTGGATGTACAGTACTGCTTATCCATATGGCGATGCTTGGGAAGGAAGGAGCGCTAGTTGACTCCTGGAGAACAAATTATTGCAGAATACCGTATTTTTCAGATTATAAGACGCACTTTTCCCCCCAAATTTTGGTGGAAAATGGGGGTGCGTCTTATAATGCGAATGTACCTTACTGATACCATTGCTGCAGGCCACAGGCTGGGATGAAGGGGTGTCCGGAGGTGCTGTGGGTGCCCGACGCTGCTACCCAGTGCTCTGCGGGTGTCTCCAATGCCCGGCGGCGCTGCAGGGGAGTCCGGTGCTGCTGCCCGGTGCTCTGCTGGTGTCTCCGGTGCTGCGGGTGCGCAGCCAACACTGACTGATGCTGCTGCGGCGGTCTCCGGTGCTGCCGGGGCCCACTCCGGCAGTGCCATGATTTCCTGTGCAGTGGACTCCGGTAAAATGGCCACCAGGGGAGCGACGCAGATGGAGATGTCGGCACCGAAATCAGCTCTGAAATCTCATCTCCCGAGATCTCGGTGCCGACATCTCCATCTGTGCATGCGCTGCTCCCAGGCGGCCATTTTACCGGAGTCCACCGCACAGGAAATCATGGGACTGCAGGGGCTCTGGCCTTTCACAAAATGTTGGCAGAGCCCTGGCAGCACCGGAGACCACCGCAGCAGCATCGGGCAGTGCCGTCCGGGCACCCGCAACACCGGAGACACCAGCAGAGCATCGGGCAGCAGCGGCGAACACCCGCAGCAGGACCACCGGACATCGGAGATACCCGCAGAGCACCGGGCAGCAGCACCAGACACCAGCAGCACTGCCAGACACCCCATCAACCCAGCCTGCAGCATCACCCCACTCCTGCCTCCTCCAGCAGAGACCACGCTTCACCGCAGCCACCACCCCTGGTAAGCAATAAGGCGCATGGATTATAAGAAGCACCAACATTTTCTCAAAAATACAACATTTTTCCTAGTTTTCTCCTCAAAATTTGGGGTGCGTCTTATAATCCGGAACGTCTTATAAAGCGAAAAATGCAGTTGTTTGCGGATTCCATATACAGAGCCCCTAATTGCCAGAAGAGCAGAACTCCCCCTCAAGTGACCCCATATTTGAAATTATACCCCTTTGGTAATTTATCTACAGATGTAGTGACGATTTTGACTCCATGGATGTTTACCCGTAATATGCAGCAATTTGCCATTGTAGCGTCCTGTACGTTATAGTGCCCAGTAGATAGTAGTCACCGGGCTCCTTCAGGGTACCCCAGTACAGGGATGCCACTCTGCCTGTCTTTCTTAGGGACCTGTCAAGTCAACTACATGGTACCATTTCACTAGGCCCACCAGTTCGTCCACATTCTGGGGTCTCTCTGGGAAACCAAGGTCTGCACCGGCTTAGGAAGGGAGTGAACAAATCTGTCCATGACAACCCGCTCGACCATATGGGCTGGAGTGGAAGACTCTGGCCTCAACCACTTCTATACAAGATGCAGTAAGTCAAACATTTGGGAGCGAGGGGGTTGTCATTTTAATATGCCCAGTGGTGAACCCTTTGTGTTCTGACCAGCATAGTCACTCCCTTACGTGCCATAATTTCAGTTTTTAACTTGGTATATTCCGATGCACCCTGTGATGACAAATCATAATAACCCTTTTGGGGCTCACCACTTAGATAGGGGACCATCACCTCCGCCCAGTGCTCTGCAGGTAGTTTCTCACGCTTCGCCACCCGCTCAAAAAGTCAAAAAATGCCTCCACATCACACCGAGGTCATTTTCTGCATGGCTCATGTTACCGCTTTCCAAACATAAAGAAAAACTCATTTTTTCATTACATTTGAATATGTATTATTGTGGCAGCGCGGATTAAATCCACAATCTATCCTGCACAACGTCTCTGAGAAGGTCGCGTGGGCGGCCCATGGATGTGCAGCAGCCGATACGCACATGCTTTTGCTCTACACCATCAGGTGAGCAGCTCCCTATTAAAAAGCTGTATTTAATCTGAGGATAAGACCCTATATGCACTTTTTGTCTCCCTAATTTACTAGTGCTTTCCAAACATATAAGTCATCACCTGGACTGGGGGAAAGCGTCTGCCGGCTTCCCACAAACGGCATCTGTCAGGAGTTCCATCTGACTTGTAATCACTTCCTGTTGCTGCTGCTGTTGGAGTTGCTACACTAACAGTTTATTTGTTTCCTGTTGCGCCTGCTGCTAATGTTACTGTTGCTGGACCTGGACCAGGTGCTTGATAAGCTCCTCCATGATGTCTGTCATTGGTTCCTGGCTTATTGCCGCTTTTCCTAGGGCATGCGGTTTGTGCACAGCCACTATGTGTTCCTAGAAAGCTGCCCACATTCGAAACACCACCTTTGGTAGATCAGCTCATTCAGCTGTACATGGAAGTAGACATGGGAAAACTGTCTCTTTAGGATCTTTACTAGTTTATTATATATTTTTTGTTATTATTATTTATTATACCGCCATTTACTCCATGGAGCTTTACATGTGAAAAGGGGTATACATAATAAAAAACAGTCGGGGCCGCGGTACTGCGCAGTTCGGGATGCAGTTCATGTTACTCTTCAGCCATCAGGGGAAGCTGCGGCTCCAGAAGTGGTACGTGCCCCTATCTGACAAGGAGAAGAAGATTACAAGGGAGTTGGTCCAGACTGTATTGGCCAGAAAACCGAAAATGTGCAGCTTCCTGGAATGGAGAGACCTGAAGATTGCCTACAAAAGGTACGCCAGCCTTTACTTCTGCTGCGCCATTGAGGACCAAGACAATGAACTTATCACCCTGGAAATAATTCACCGTTACGTGGAGCTTTTGGACAAGTATTTTGGCAGTGTATGTGAACTTGATATTATCTTTAGTTTTGAGAAAGCGTACCGTATATACTCGAGTATAAGCCGACCCCTCTCCCCCCCCCCCCTAATTTTGCCACAAAAAACTGGGAAAACTTAATGACTTGAGAATAAGCCTAGGGTGGAAAATGCAGCAGCTACTGGTAAATTTCAAAAATAAAAATAGATACCAATAAAAGTAAAATTAATTGAGGCATCAGTAGGTTAAATGTTTTTGAATATCCATATTGAATCAGGAGCCCCATATAATGCTCCATACAGTATATGATGGGCCCATTAAAATACGCCCCATATAATGCTGCACAAATGTTGATTATGACCCCATAAGATGCTCCATACAGACATTTGCCCCATATAATGCTGCACAAATGCTGATTATGGCCCCATAAGATGCTCCATACAGATTATTGCCCCATATAATACTGCACATGGCCCCATACAGATGCCCCATACAGATATTTGCCCCCATATCATGCTGCACATGGCCACATAAGATGCTCCATACAGATATTTGCCCCGTATAATGCTCCACAAATGTTGATTATGACCCCATAAGATGCTCCATACAGATATTTGCCCCCATATAATGCTGCACATGGCCCCATACAGATATTTGCCCCCATATCATGCTGCACATGGCCACATAAGATGCTCCATACAGATATTTGCCCCCATATAATGCTGCACATGGCCCCATACAGATGCCTCATACAGATATTTTCCCCCATATCATGCACATGGCCACATAAGATGCTCCATACAGACATTTGCCCCCATATAATGCACATAGCCACATAAGATGCTCCATACAGATATTTTCCCCGTATAATGCTCCCCAAATGTTGATTATGACCCCATAAGATGCCCCATACAGATATTTGCCCCATATAATGCTGCACATGGCCCCATACAGATATTTTCCCCATATAATGCTGCACATGGCCCCATACAGATATTTGCCCCCATATCATGCTGCACATGCCCACATAAGATGCCCCATACAGATATTTGCCACTTATAATGCTGCACATGGCCACATAAGATGCCCCATACAGATATTTGCCCCATATCATGCTGCACATGGCCACATAAGATGCCCCATACAGATATTTGCCCCCATATAATGCTGCACATGGCCACATAAGATGCTCCATACAGATATTTGCCCCATATGCTGTTGCTGCGATTACAAAAATAAAAAAATTACATACTCACCTCTCCGGCCCCCGGCACTTGCTATACTCACCTTTCCCGTTCCACCGCTGACCGCCGCTGTGTCTTCCCATCCTCTGCGCCGACGTTCAGTGTTATGATCCGGTGACCTTGAAGCAGCATGAAAACTTTCACTGGAGTAGGTGGTAACTATACTGACCGCAAATCCTGATCTTAACACCGCAACTAGAAGTAGGCGTGGGGTGTACCTAACAAGCCCTAGACACCTCGTCACAGCCGGAGGACTAAATACCCCTAAAGATGGAAATACGAATACTTTCTTGCCCCAGAGCAGAACCCCAAAGGATAGGCAGCCCCCCACAAATATTGGCTGTGAGTAGGAGAGGAAAGACACACAGTCAGAAAACAGGGTTTAGCACAAGAGGCCACTCTAGCTAAAATAGGAAAGGATAGGACAGAGTTCTGTGCGGCCAGTATTAAAACCCTTCCAAAAATATCTACAGCAGATTATACAAAAATTCCTCCATCTAACTAAAGACGTGGAACGTATATCTGCAACTCCAGAGACTACTAAACTCAGAGCAGGAATACTATCAAAACAAGCACACAGCTTGTGTGCCATAGAAAAAGAAACAGACACTTATCTTTGCTGAATTGGCAGCTAAGCAGGAGAGCCAGACAGAGATCCAATACCTCCCAAGAAACATTGACAACTGGCAAGGACTAATGAGTCCTGCAAACTTAAATACTCCAGTCAGAACTGCAATCAGCAGATACACCTGTCCAGGACTGCAGCCCAGAGACAACTGCATTACCACCTACAACCACCGGAGGGAGCCCAAAAGCAGTATTTACAACAGTTCAGGAAGAGGGCGGCGTGCACTAATCACGTCACCACGCCCTTTGACCTGAGCGTCACTGCGGAAGACACAGCGGCGCCGACAGTGGAACGAGGAGCAGTTGAATATTGCGCACTGCCCCCGTCATACTTACCTGCTCCTGGCGCCGTCCCTGCACGTCTGTTCCCCGGCGCCGCATTTTCTTCCTGTAGTGAGCGGTCACCGTTACCGCTCATTACAGTAATGAATATGCAGCTCCACCCCTATGGGAGGTGGAGCCGCAAATTCATTAATGAGCGGTACCATGTGACCTCTCACTACAGGAAGAAGCTGCAGCGCTGGAAGAAGCAGAGATGTGCAGGGACCACGCCAGGAGTAGGTGAGTATAATTAGACAGCCCCCGCTCCCCCTCCCCTGCCGACCCTTGGGTATGAATCGAGTATAAGCCGAGAGGGGGACTTTCTGCCCAAAAAGTGGGCTGAAAATCTCGGCTTATACTCGAGTATTTACGGATGAGTTTCTCTTGGGAGGAGAAGTCCAAGAGGCGTCGAAGAAAAATGTTCTAAAAGCAATTGAGCAGGCTGACCTGATGCAGGAGGAGGCAGAGACACCACGAAGCATCCTGGAAGAAATCGGACTGACAAAAACCTTGGCTGCTGTCACCTTCATCTTTGTTGTCCCATCAATGTTCACTGCCTTCACCTCAGTGTTAGACCAATAGTGTAAGATGCTGTCTGTCAGTATTACTGTACTGCTATGCTGCTTTAGTTAAGTCTTCAACAAAAACTTCTCCATAGAAAATCTACCAACATAAAAGGGACTCGGACATTGTAAATTGTAGCACGTGTGACCCGTCGTATGAAAACTTTTTTAGTTTTATTTAGAGCACATTTCTATCTTTTCGTACTTATTGGAGGGAATATTTACACACATGACGTATCTGGCTCTGATACTGCCTTTACACCAGAACCATGTGTGTGAATCAGATCCACATGATGGAGCCCAGTTTTTGTTTTTTGACAACCAAATAATAAAAAAACAAGTATAATAATCTTAAACAATATAAGTCATGACTGGTACAGGAGGAGAAAGGACTTTACCTGCAAAGGCTCACAATCTACAATTACAGCTCTGGCAAAAATTAAGAGACCGCTGCAAAATTTTCAGGTTGTCTGATTTTTCGCTATACAGTTAGGGCCAGAAATATTTGGACAGTGACACAATTTTCGCGAGTTGGGCTCTGCATGCCACCACATTGGATTTGAAATGAAACCTCTACAACAGAATTCAAGTGCAGATTGTAAAGTTTAATTTGAAGGGTTGAACAAAAATATCTGATAGAAAATGTAGGAATTGTACACATTTCTTTACAAACACTCCACATTTTAGGAGGTCAAAAGTAATTGGACAAATAAACATAACCCAAACAAAATATTTTTATTTTCAATATTTTGTTGCAAATCCTTTGGAGGCAATCACTGCCTTAAGTCTGGAACCCATGGACATCACCAAACGCTGGGTTTCCTCCTTAATGCTTTGCCAGGCCTTTACAGCCGCAGCCTTCAGGTCTTGCTTGTTTGTGGGTCTTTCCGTCTTAAGTCTGGATTTGAGCAAGTGAAATACATGCTCAATTGGGTTTAGATCTGGAGATTGACTTGGCCATTGCAGAATGTTCCACTTTTTGGCACTCATGAACTCCTGGGTAGCTTTGGATGTATGCTTGGGGTCATTGTCCATCTGTACTATGAAGCGCCGTCCAATCAACTTTGCAGCATTTGGCTGAATCTGGGCTGAAAGTATATCCCGGTACACTTCAGAATTCATCCGGCTACTCTTGTCTGCTCTTATGTCATTAATAAACACAAGTGACCCAGTGCCATTGAAAGCCATGCATGCCCATGCCATCACGTTGCCTCCACCATGTTTTACAGAGGATGTGGTGTGCCTGGGATCATGTGCCGTTCCCTTTCTTCTCCAAACTTTTTTCTTCCCATCATTCTGGTACAGGTTGATCTTTGTCTCATCTGTCCATAGAATACTTTTCCAGAACTGAGCTGGCTTCTTGAGGTGTTTTTCTGCAAATTTAACTCTGGCCTGTCTATTTTTGGTATTGATGAATGGTTTGCATCTAGATGTGAACCCTTTGTATTTACTGTCATGGAGTCTTCTCTTTACTGTTGACTTAGAGACAGATACACCTACTTCACTGAGAGTGTTCTGGACTTCAGTTGATGTTGTGAACGGGTTCTTCTTCACCAAATTAAGTATGCGGCGATCATCCACCACTGTTGTCATCCGTGGACGCCCAGGCCTTTTTGAGTTCCCAAGCTCACCAGTCAATTCCTTTTTTCTCAGAATGTACCCAACTGTTGATTTTGCTACTCCAAGCATGTCTGCTATCTCTCTGATGGATTTTTTCTTTTTTTTCAGCCTCAGGATGTTCTGTTTCACCTCAATTGAGAGTTCCTTTGACCGCATGTTGTCTGCTCACAGCAACAGCTTCCAAATGCAAAACCACACACCTGGAATCCACCCCTGACCTTTTAACTACTTCATTGATTACAGGTTAACGAGGGAGACGACTTCAGAGTTAATTGCAGCCCTTAGAGTCCATTGTCCAATTACTTTTGGTCCCTTGAAAAAGAGGACGCTATGCATTACAGAGCTATTATTCCTAAACCCTTTCTCCGATTTGGATGTGGAAACTATCATATTGCAGCTGGGAGTGTGCACTTTCAGCCCATATTATATATATAATTGTATTTCTGAACATGTTTTTGTAAACAGCTAAAATAACAAAACTTGTGTCACTGTCCAAATATTTCTGGCCCTAACTGTATACCCTATTTTTCGGACTATAAGACGCACCCAGGTTTTAGAGGTGGAAAATAGGGAAAAAAATATTTGAAGCAAAAAAGGTGGTAAAATATTTAATAACATAAACATACTATTATATGTGTTGTTATTATATAAAATAGTATGTTATTATGTTGGAAGCTGCGGGTAGAAGATTGTGCTGCGGGACCAGTGTGATGTCTGTAAAGTACTATATGAAGACGCTGGAGGGTGAGTATAAGAATGGGGGCACAGGGCTTATATTTAAAGCACCACTCCAGCACTGAAAAATAACACTGGAGTGCTGCTTTGATATTCCATTGGGAGAACTATAACTCCCAGCATGTCATGCAGGACCTATGGCATGCTGGGAGTTATAGTTCACCACATAAGTGGCATAGTGCATTATTGTGTGTTGTAGTGACTAACCTTTTGTGGCAGCCAGCCACATTGTGGTGAGGTAAAATGCTGGAGCATCCCATCCCATGACACCACAGAGCGCTCCCTCTTGTTGCCTCTCCACAGCACAGGAGTAAGCTTGCAGATTGTAGTGTGGTGTCTTCAGGACCTGTGATGACATCAGAAGAGGGAGGGCTCTGTGCTGCCATGTGATGCTCCAGCCC
Source organism: Ranitomeya imitator (assembly GCF_032444005.1). Lineage (NCBI taxonomy): Eukaryota > Metazoa > Chordata > Amphibia > Anura > Dendrobatidae > Ranitomeya > Ranitomeya imitator. The sequence goes on from NC_091282.1 coordinate 659,613,039, forward strand.
CCTTATTCATGACATCACACAGGTCCTTGTGCTGGAGCACTCAGCATCCAGCACAGCCCTAGCAAGCGGGTATGCAGCGATCTTGTCCCCTATGGCCCCTGCTGCTGCAGCCTCCTCCACCAGACACACAGATCTCCCCAGCTGCTGCAGGAATCCAGTGCTGGGGAAACCATGTGTGTCCCTGTGAAGGACTATTCATGTGCTGCTCCTGACTCACCGCTTGGCTGACAGGTGGGCCAGGAAGCAGCTAATGAATATTCACTGCACTTTAATCGGGACCATGTGGTTTCCCAAGCTGATTCCTGAAGCTTGGCAAGGACATTTTTCTGCCTCCCAGTGCAATCCCACTCCCTGCTGCCCCCTCCCCATGTTACATCCCTACCATTAGACGCACCCACACTTTCCTCTCAAATTTGGAGGAAAAATAGTGCATCTTATGGTCAGGAAAAAGTATATTTTTGAGTAAAATGTAAATTGTTCTTTTCTTCTATAAACTTCTCAACATGTCTCCGAAGTTCCAAGCAAAATATTTTCTTTATTTTGTGAAAATGAGAAATGGTCAAAATATGAAAAAAATTTATATAAAAAAATGCATTGCTTGCAGACCTCAAATAATGCAAAAAAAAAAAACAAGTTCATAATCATTTAGAAACAACAATACTAATGTTTTATCTCAGGAAGAGTTAATAAATTAATATTTTGTGGAATAACCATGATTTTTATTCACAGCTTTCATGCGTCTTGGCATGCTTTCCACTAGTCTTTCGCACTGCTTTTCGTGACCTTATGCCACTCCCGGTACAAAAATTTCAGCGGTTCTTCTTTGTTTGATGACTTGTGACTATCCATCATCCTCTTGATTACATTCCAGAGGTTTTCAATGGGGTTCAGGTCTGGAGATTGGGCTGGCCATGACAGGAATTTGATGTGGTAGTCCTTCATCCACACCTTGATTGACCTTGCTGTGTGGTATGGCTCATTGTCCTGCTGGAAAAAAAGTCCTCAGAGTTGGGTAACATTACCTGAGCAGAAGGATAAACTATTTTTCCAGGATAACCTTGTATGCGGCTTGATTCATACGTCATTCGCAAAGATTAACCTGCCCAATTCCAGCCTTCCTGAAGCATCCCCAGATCATCACCAATCCTCCACCAAATTTCACAGTGAGTGCAACTGTGGCTTGTACACCTCTCTAGGTCTCTGTCTAACCATTAGGCGACCAGGTGTTGGGCAAAGCTGAAAATTAGACTCATCAGAGAAGATTACCATACTCCAGTCCTCTATGGTCCAATCCTTATGGTCTTTGTCAATCTTCAGCCTGGCCCTCCTTTGCTTCTCATTGATGAAAGGCTTTTTTCTAGCTTTACATGACTTGATATACAAAAAAGGTTGTACTCTATCGTGCCAAAGCATGTATAATATGAAATACATGAAATATGAATAGCAAAATGGCTTTTGAACATTAGGAAAATATTTGAAATGCGCTGTGCACAGAATTTGATCAAATAGTGTGAGCCCATCAACCATCGTCAAGGTGGTCTCATTAATCTGATGGGTCCCTGACCTCCCTGTCCAAATGTGAACACTTACCGAAGGCCAATGTCTGTATGCCTGGGTGAATGTGGACACCTCTGTCAGCAAAAGCCTATATATGGGTTGGCCGGAACCAAGTGTGATTAGATGTAATTAAAAACCACATGGTGACGGGAGGAGTGCTGTTATGACCTGGTGGTCAGGACAATAATGGACCTGGTGGTTAAGAGCACACGGAATGACCTGATAGTTACTGATAATATAGGACGAGCTCTGAGACGTGGGAACTCTGCTGACCGCTATCCCTAATCCTATCACACACACTAGAAATAGCCGTGGATTGCTCCTAACGCTCCCTATGCAACTCGACACAGCCTAAGGAACTAGCTAGCCCTAAAGATAGAAAAATAAAGCCTACCTTGCCTCAGAGAAATTCCCCAAAGGAAAAGGCAGCCCCCCACATATGACTGTGAGTAAAGATGAAAATTACAAACACAGAGATGAAATAGATTTAGCAAAGTGAGGCCCGACTTACTGAACAGACAGAGGATAGGAAAGGTAGCTATGTGGTCAGCACAAAAAACTACAAAAATTCCACGCAGAGGGCGTAAAAAGACCCTCCGCACCGACTCACGGTGCGGAGGTGCTCCCTCTGCGTCCCAGAGCTTCCAGCAAGCAAGACAACAATCAAAATAGCAAGCTAGACAGAAAAATAGCAAACCAGAGAAAAACAAGCAGGAACTTAGCTTCTGCTGGGAAGACAGGTCACAAGAACGATCCAGGAGTGAACTAGACCAATACTGGAACATTGACAGGTGGCATGGAGCTATGATCTAGGTGGAGTTAAATAGAGCAGCCAGCTAACGAATTAACCTAGTCACCTGTGGAAGGAACCTCAGAAGCCGCAGCCCCACTCACACCCACCAGAGGAAGCCCATGGACAGAACCAGCCGAAGTACCATTCATGACCACAGGAGGGAGCTTGACAACAGAATTCACAACAGAGTGCTCAGTCAGTAAGCTAACATAGAAATGACAAAAAAAAGAATGGCACATCCAAACTAGTGTGAATAGGTGCAAACCAGGAGCAGCTACCTTCATACACAATACACAAAAAAGGTTGCACGCTATCGTGCCAAGGCATGTCTAATATAAAATACATACATCTTTTTTCTGTCATTTACATGACTTGAGCACTGCCTCTAGGAGCCTGTTGCAAATCTTGCTGTGCACTTCACCCCAGCTGCCATTTGCCATTCCTTTTGTAGGTCACTTGATGTCATCCTTTGGTTGCTGAGTGACATTCAAATAAGATGAGTCATCCCAGTCAGTGGAGAGTCGTTTTCGCCTTCTGCCAGTCTGTAACTTTGTTGTCCCCAATGTCTGCTTCTTGACTTTGTTGTAATGGACTACCTTATTAGAAATTTTAAGGATGCAGGCAACATGATGCTCACTGTGTCCCTCTGCTAGTAAAGCCAGAATTGAGCCCTTCTTTTCCTCACTTAAGACTTTTTTTTCTTTTCAATTCCTTTGGCATGGTTAAAAGTTATTTTTTCATTCCTATCCTATCCTTTCATTTTCAGATATTACTTGCACTTGTTTTGCCATCCAGCTTGTCCTATTGCAAGAGGATTGTGAACACCACAGCAGTGTTTTTTATTCTTTCCTTCGTTAAATAAGATTTAGTTCAGATGATCACCTAATCAGAAGTACATTAAGTAGAATGAGGTGTCCTCTGGTTGGAATTCAAATGACACTGGAATGGAATGGCTGTCAGACATGTAGAGAACCTGATTTTTATAAAACTGTGTAGTGGTCTCTTAATTTTTGCCAGAGCTGTCTATATGTAACATAAGCCATAGTGAAGTCAAAATAAACGGCACTTTGGGCAAAAACAGGATAACAAAACAAAGTGATAAAAGAAAGCACAGCCCAATCAGGGTTAGCAAAAAGCACAAACGGGAACACTTCTCTGAAGTTGGCCTCTCCAGTCACACTGAACACCTTAGGTGGCAGACTATTTAAACCCCAGACCTCTCCCTGGGGTGGAGATAAGGTGAGCAACCTTCCACCTACTTTATGGTTGTCCACAAAAACCCAGCCCTTAAAATGACCATTTAACCCCTCACAGCACATAATATGCTGGAGGAAACTTCTGGGTTCAAATCACTGAAGCTAATGGCCTCAGTGAAACATCTCTCCTCCAGCACTTTACCAGTGACTTTGTCACACAACATTGCAGCCCTGTATGCTTGTGACCTAGAAGCTGAAGCTGAGAGGAACCTGCAGCTGTATAAGGTAAACTAATAAGTATATAGTAAAAAATACAGCAGTACAGCAGACCAAGCCTAAGGTGCTGTGAGAGGGCAGTGATGTGTCATTTTAGTTGGTACTTTCACTTTCATTATCCATTCCTTCTATTAATCTTGGCCTCAGCTTTGCTGTATTCAGCCCAATATTTGCACTATATCCGTCTATATTCATCATGAATCATTTATATAAACATTATCGTTAATAAAATTATTATTTATATAGCACCATTGATTCCATGGTGCGGTACATGAGAAGGGGTTACATACAAATTACAAATATCACTTACAGTAAGCAAACTAACAATTACAGACTGATACAGAGGGCGAGGACCCTGGCCTTGAGGGCTTACATTCTACAGGATGGTGGGGAAGGGACAATAGGTTGAGGGTTGCAGGAGCTCTGGTGTTGGTGAGGCGGTAGCTTCAGTAGTGGTGAGGAGGCAGCGGGGTCAGTGCAGGCTGTAGGCTTTCCTGAAGAGGTGGGTTTTCAGGTTCCGTCTGAAGGATCCGAATGTGGTTGATAGTCGGACGTGTTGGGGCAGAGAATTCCAGAGGATGGGGGATATTTGGGAGAAGTCTTGGAGGCGTTTGGGTGAGGAGCGAATAAGTGTGGAGGAGAGAAGGAGGTCTTGGGAGGACCGGAGATTACGTGAGGGAAGATATCGGGAGATTAATTCAGAGATATATGGAGGAGACAGGTTATGGATGGCTTTGTAGGTTAGTATTAGTAATTTGAACTGGATATGCTGAGGGAATGGGAGCCAGAGAAGAGATTTGCAGAGAGGAGAAACTGAGGAGTAGCGAGGTGAGAGATGAATTAGTCGGGCAGCAGAGTTAAGGATGGACTAGAGAGGTGCAAGGGTGTTAGCAGGGAGGCCACAGAAAAGGATGTTGCAGTAGTCAAGGCGGGAGATGATGAGGGCATGCACAAGCATTTTAGTAGATTGACGGTTAAGGAAAGGACGGATTCTGGAAATATTTTTGATTTGGAGGCGGAAAGAGCTTGGATGTGCGGTTTGAAGGACAGGTGCAGAGTCAAGGGTTACTCCAAGGCAGCGGACTTCCGGTATGGGGGAAAGCGTGATGTCCTTAATTGCGATAGATAGGTCAGGTAAGGAAGATCTATGAGATGGAGGAAAGATGATGAGATTATGACAATTATAAAATTATGACAATATTGACATTTGCATCTTCAAATGATTACACTATGCACTTTTCTTACTAATTGATTCACTTTATCATATACTAGCTGAAGAGCCCGGTGTTGCCTGGGCATAATAAATATCTGTGGTTAGTTATAGCACCTCACTTTTATTTTCCCATCACCCCTCTTATTTAGCACCTCACTTCTCTCATTTTCCCCCTCACACCTCTCATTTTCCCCCTCACACCTCTCATTTTCCCCATCACTCCTCTCATTCCCCCCTGACTCCTCTCATTCCCCCCTCACTCCTCTCATTCCCTCCTAAGGGTATGTTTCCATGTGCAGTAAACGCTGCGTGTTTGACGCTGCATAGAGCTGCAGCGTCAAACACGCAGCGTCCAGATGTTACAGCATAGTGGAGGGGATTTAATGAAATCCCGTCTCCACTATGCGTGGTAACATGCACGCGGCGGCCCTGCGACTCCGGACATGCGGCGCATCTTTTAAGATCGCAGCATGTCTGTATACCTTGCGGCGACGCTGCGTCGCCGCAAGGTATAGCACAGGGCCCTATGGTGGGGTGCGATGATCCCGGATGTGTGCTATGAACACATCCGGCATCATCGCGTCCCAGAAAGGGGGCGGAGCTTACCGCAGAGCGGGTTTGCTGCTCCGACGATACCGCCGGCCATCCTGATCGTGGACACGCAGCCTAACACTTGTCATTTCGACCTCACATCTGTCATTTTCTGATCACTCCACTATTTTCCCTCCTCTCATTTTGCACTCACACCTTTTCATTTTCACCTCACACCTCTCATTTTCCCCTCAGTATGTACATGTTTGTCATCTCCCTTATACAATTATATGAAAAAGTTTGGGCACCCCTATTAATCTTAAGCTTAATGTTTTATAAAAAATTGTTTTTTTTTTGCAACAGCTATTTCAGTTTCATATATATAATAACTGTTGGACACAATAATGTTTCTGCCTTGAAATGAGGTTTATTGTACTGACAGAAAATGTACAATCCGCATTCAAACAAAATTTGACAGGTGCATAAGTATGGGCACCCTTATCATTTTCTTGTTTTAAATACTCCTACCTACTTTTTACTGACTTACTAAAGCACTTTTTTTGCTTTTCTAACCTCATTGAGCTTTCAACTTCATAGCCAGGTGTATGCAATCATGAGAAAAGCTACTTAACCCCTTAGCGACTGCCGATACGCCTTTTAACGGCGGCCGCTAAGGGTACTTAAACCACAGCGCCGTTAATTAACGGCGCTGTGGAAAAAGTCCATAGCGCCCCCCAGAGGCCGATTTTCTCCGGGGTCTCGGCTGCCGAGGGTAGCCGAGACCCCAGAGAACATGATTCGGGGGGTTTTTAACCCACCCCGCATTTGCGATCGCCGGTAATTAACCGTTTACCGGCGATCGCAAAAAAAAAAAAAAAAAAAGCGATCTCTTTTTAATTTCTCTGTCCTCCGATGTGATCGCACATCGGAGGACAGAGAAAAGGGGTCCCAGGTGGCCCCCCAATACTCACGTAGCTCCCCCGATGCTCCTTGTGTCTCCCGGTGGGCGCCGCCATCGTCAAAATGGCGGGCGCATGCGCAGTGCGCCCGCCAGCCGGCACCGGGAGAATCTTTGGGGTCTCGGCTGCCGGGGGTAGCCAAGACCCCAAAGAGCATGATTGGGGTCGGTATTACCGACCCCTGTTTTGCGATCGCCGGTAATTAACTGTTTACCGGCGACCGCAAAAAAAAAAAAAAAGTAAAGTGTAATTCTCTGTCCTCTGATGTGATCGCACATCAGAGGACAGAGAAATAAGGGGGATTCGGGGACCCTAGCATACTCACCTAGGTCCCTGGATCCTCTTGCTGCTCCTCCTGGCCGCCGGCAGCAGAACATGGCGGACGCATGCCCAGTGCGCCCGCCATCTGTCTCCATCTGCCGGCCGGCAGGAGAACAGCAGTTGGGGCTAAAATTAGGGGTAGGGGTAGGGCTAGGGTTAGGGCTAGGGTTGGGGCTAAATTTAGGGTTAGGGTTGGGGCTAAATTTAGGGTTGGGGCTAAACTTAGGGTTAGGCTTCTTTCACACTTACGTCGGTACGGGGCCGTCGCAATGCGTCGGCCCGACATACCGACGCATGTTGTGAAAATTGTGCACAACGTGGGCAGCAGCTGTAGTTTTTCAACACATCCGCTGCCCAATCTATGTCCTGGGGAGGAGGGGGCGGAGTTACGGCCACGCATGCACGGTCAGAAATGGCGGATGCGACGTACAAAAAAACGTTTCATTGAACGTTTTTTTGTGCCGACGCTCCGCCAAAACACAACTGATCCAGTGCACGACGGACGCGACGTGTGGCCATCCGTCACGATCCGTCGGCAATACAAGTCTATGGGCAAAAAACGCATCCTGCGGGCACATTTGCAGGATCCGTTTCTTGTCCAAAACGACGGATTGCGACGGAATGCCAAACGACGCAAGTGTGAAAGTAGCCCTAGGGCTAGGGTTAGGGTTGGGGCTAAAGTTAGGGTTAGGGTTGGGGCTAAAGTTAGGGTTGGGGCTAAAGTTAGGGTTAGAGCTGGGATTAGGGTTAGGGTTTGGATTAGGGTTGGTATTAGGGTTAGGGTTGGCATTAGGGTTACGCTTGGGATTAGGGTTAGGTTTGGGATTAGGGTTAAGGTTAGGGTTGTGATTAGGGGTGTATTGGGATTAGGGTTAGGTTTGAGGTTAGGGTTGAGATTAGGATTAGGGGTGTGTTGGATTTAGGGTTTTGATTAGGGTTATGGTTAGGGTTGACATTAGGGTTGTTTTGGGGTAAGGGTTGTGATTATGGTTAGGGTTAGTGATTAGGATTATGGATGAGTTTGGGATTAGGGTTAGGGGTGTTGGGGTTAGGGTTGGAGCTAGAATTGGGGGGTTTCCACTGTTTAGGTACATCAGGGGGTCTCCAAACACGACAGCCAATTTTGCGCTCAAAAAGTCAAATGGTGCTCCCTCCCTTCTGAGCTCTGCCGTGCGCCCAAACAGTGGGTTACCCCCACATATGGGGCATCAGCGTACTCGGGATAAATTGGACAACAACTTCTGGGGTCCAATTTCTCTTGTTACCCTTGTGAAAATAAAAACTTGGGGGCTACAATATCTTTTTTGTGGAAAAAAAAATATTTTTTATTTTCACGACTCTGCATTCTAAACTTCTGTGAAGCACTTGGGCATTCAAAGTTCTCACCACACATCTAGATAAGTTCCTTGGGGGGTCTAGTTTCCAAAATGGGGTCACTTGTGGGGGGTTACTACAGTTTAGGTACATCAGGGGCTCTGCAATCGCAACATAATGCCCACAGACCATTCTATCAAAGTCTGCATTCCAAAAAGGCGCTCCTTCCCTTCCGAGCTCTGCCGTGCGCCCAAACAGTAGTTTACCCCCACATATGGCGCATCAGCGTACTCGGGATAAATTGTACAACAACTATTGCAGTCCAATTTCTCCTGTCACCCTTGTGAAAATAAAAACTTGGGGGCTACAATATCTTTTTTGTGGAAAAAAAAATATTTTTTATTTTCACGACTCTGCATTCTAAACTTCTGTGAAGCACTTGGGCATTCAAAGTTCTCACCACACATCTAGATAAGTTCCTTGGGGGGTCTAGTTTCCAAAATGGGGTCACTTGTGGAGGGTTTCTACTGGTTACGTACATCAGGGGCTCTGCAAACGCAACATAATACCCGCAGACCATTCTATCAAAGTCTGCATTCCAAAACGGCGCTCCTTCCTTCCGAGCTCTGCCGTGCGCCCAAACAGTGGTTTACCCCCACATATGTGGTACCAGCATACTCAGGACAAATTGGACAACAACTTTTGGGGTCCAATTTCTCTTGTTACCCTTGTGAAAATAAAAATTTGGTGGCTAAAAAATCTTTTTTGTGGAAAAAAAAAATATTTTTTATTTTCACGGCTCTGCATTATAAACTTCTGTGAAGCACATGGGGGTTCAAAGTGCTCGCCACACATCTAGATAAGTTCCTTAAGGGGTCTAGTTTCCAAAATGGGGTCACTTGTGGGGGGTTTCCACTGTTTAGGCACATCAGGGGCTCTCCAAACGCGACATGGCGTCCAATCTCAATTCCAGCCAATTCAACATTGAAAAAGTAAAACGGCGCTCCTTCACTTCCAAGCTCTGCGGTGCGCCCTAACAGTGGTTTACCCTCACATATGGGGTATCGACGTATTCAGGAGAAATCGCACAACAACTTTTGTGGTCTAATTTCTCCTGTTACCCTTGTGAAAATAAGAATTTGTGGGCGAAAAGATCATTTTTGTGTAAACAAAAGCGATTTTTTATTTTCACGGCTCTACGTTATAAACTTCTGTGAAGCACTTGGGGGTTCAAAGTGCTCACCACACATCTAGATAAGTTCCTTAAGGGGTCTAGTTTCCAAAATGGTGTCACTTGTGGGGAGTTTCCACTGTTTAGGTACATCAGGGGCTTTCTAAATGTGACATGGTGTCCGATCTCAATTCCAGCCAATTCTGCATTGAAAAAGTCAAACGGCGCTCCTTCACTTCTAAGTTCTGCGGTGCGCCCTAACAGTGGTTTACCCCCACATATGGGGTATTGGCGTATTCAGGAGAAATTGCATAACAAAATTTATGGTTACATTTCTGTTTTTACACTTGTGAAAATAAAAAATGGTTCTGAATTAAGATGTTTGCAAAAAAAAGTTAAATGTTCATTTTTTCCTTCCACATTGTTTCAGTTCCTGTGACGCACGTAAAGGGTTAATAAACTTCTTGAATGTGGTTTTGAGAACCTTGAGGGGTGTAGTTTTTAGAATGGTGTCACACTTCATTATTTTCTATCATATAGACCCCTCAAAATGACTTCAAATGTGATGTGGTCCCTAAAAAAAAATGGTGTTGTAAAAATGAGAAATTGCTGGTCAACTTTTAACCCTTATAACTCCCTAACAAAAAAAAAATTTGTTTCCAAAATTGTGCTGATGTAAAGTAGGCATGTGGGAAATGTTATTTATTAACTATTTTTCATGACATATCTCTCTGATTTAAGGGCATAAAAATACAAAGTTTGAAAATTGCAAAATTTTAAAAATTTTCGCCATATTTCCGTTTTTTTCATAAATAATCGCAAGTAATATCGAAGAAATGTTACCACTAACATGAAGTACAATATGTCACGAAAAAACAATCTCAGAATCAGCGGGATCCGTTGAAGCGTTCCAGAGTTATAACCTCATAAAGTGACAGTAGTCAGAATTGCAAAAATTGGCCTGGTCATTAAGTACCAAATTGGCTCTGTCACTAAGGGGTTAAAGTGGCCACTTGCAATTTGTTCTCCTGTTTAAATCTCCTCTGAAGAGTGGCATCATAGGCTCCTCAAAACAACTGTCTAATGATCTGAAAACAACGATTATTCAACATAGTTGTTCAGGGGAAGGATACAAAAAGCTGTCTCAGAGATTTAACCTGTCAATTTCCACTGTGAGGAACATAGTAAGGAAATGGAAGAACACAGGCACAGTTCTTGTTAAGGCCAGAAGTGGCAGGCCAAGAAAAACATCAGAAAGGCAGAGAAGAAGAATGGTGAGATCAGTCAAGGACAATCTTCAGACCACCTCCAGAGAGCTGCAGCATCAACTTGCTGCAGATGGTGTCACTGTGCATCGGTCAACTATACAACGCTCTTTGCAGAAGGAGAAGCTGTATGGGAGAGTGATGTGAAAGAAGCCGTTTCTGCAAGCACGCCACAAACAGAGTCGGCTGAGGTATGCAAAAGCACATTTGGAGAAGCCAATTTCTTTTTGGAAGAAGGTCCTGTGGACTGATGAAACCAAGATTGAGTTGTTTGGTCATACAAAAAGGCGTTATCCATGGCGGCCAAAAAACACAGCATTCCAAGAAAAACACTTGCTACCCACAGTAAAATTTGGTGGAGGTTCCATCATGCTTTGGGGCTGTGTGGCCAATGCCGGCATCGGGAATCTTGTTAAAGTTGAGGGACGCATGGATTCCTCTCAGTATCAGCAGATTCTTGACAATAATCTTCATGAATCGGTGACAAAGTTGAAGTTACGCAGGGGATGGATCTTTCAGCAAGACAATGATCCAAAACACTGCTCCAAATCTACTCAGGCATTCATGCAGAGGAACAATTACACTGTTCTGGAATGGCCATGCCAGTCCCCAGACCTGAATTACATTGAACATCTGTGGGATCATTTGAAGAGGGCTGTCCATGCTCGGCGACCATCAAACTTAACTGAACTGGAATTGTTTTGTAAAGAGGAATGGTCAAAAATACCTTCATTCAGGATCTAGGAACTCATTAAAAGCTACAGGAAGCGACTAGAGGCTGTTATTTTTGCGAAAGGAGGATCTACTAAATATTAACCCCTTTCTGCCATTAGACGTACTATTGCGTCCATGTGGGGTGGGCTTTACTTCCCAAGGACGCAATAGTACGTCATGTGCGATCGGCAGCGCTCACGGGGGAGCGCCGCCGATCGCGGCCGGGTGTCAGCTGCCTATCGCAGCTGACATCCGGCACTATGTGCCAGGAGCGGTCAAAGACCGCCCCCGGCACATTAACCCCTGGCACACCGCGATCAAAGATGATCGCGATGTGCCGGCGGTGCAGGGAAGCACCGCGCAGTGAGGGGGCTCCCTGCGGGCTTCCCTGAGCCCCCCGCAGCAACGCGATGTGATCCCTCCCTGCTCGAGCCACGGATCCAAGATGGCCGCGGATCCGGGTCCTGCAGGGAGGGAGGTGGCTTCACAGAGCCTGCTCAGAGCAGGCACTGTGAAGCAGCCTGCCCTCCTATCAGATCGGTGATCTGACAGAGTGCTGTGCAAACTGTCAGATCACCGATCTGTGATGTCCCCCCCTGGGACAAAGTAAAAAAGTTAAAAAAAATTTTTTCAAATGTGTAAAAAAAAAATTAAAAAAAATATTCCAAAATAATGAAAAAAAAAAATATTATTCCCATAAATACATTTCTTTATCTAAATAAAAAAAACAAAACAATAAAAGTACACATATTTAGTATCGCCGCGTCCGTAACGGCCCGACCTATAAAACTGGCCCACTAGTTAACCCCTTCAGTAAACACCGTAAGAAAAAAAAAAAAAAACGAGGCAAAAAACAACGCTTTATTATCATACCGCCAAACAAAAAGTGGAATAACACGCGATCAAAGAGATGGATATAAATAACCATGGTACCACTGAAAGCGTCATCTTGTCCCGCAAAAAACGAGCCGCCATTCAGCATCATCAGCAAAAAAAAAAAAGTTATAGTCCTGAGAATAAAGCGATGCAAAAATAATTATTTTTTCCGTAAAATAGTTTTTATCGTATAAAAGCGCCAAAACATAAAAAAAATGATATAAATGAGGTGTCGCTGTAATCGTACTGACCCGAAGAATAAAACTGCTTTATCAATTTTACCAAACACGGAACGGTATAAACGCCTCCCCCAAAATAAATTCATGAATAGCTGTTTTTTGGTCATTCTTCCTCACAAAAATCGGAATAAAAAGCGATCAAAAAATGTCACGTGCCTGAAAATGTTACCAATAAAATCGTAAACTCGTCCCGCAAAAAACAAGACCTCACATGACTCTGTGGACCAAAATATGGAAAAATTATAGCTCTCAAAATGTGGTAACGCAAAAAATATTTTTTGCAATAAAAAGCGTCTTTCAGTGTGTGACGGCTGCCAATCATAAAAATCCGCTAAAAAACCCGCTATAAAAGTAAATTAAAAAAAATGTATTTATTTCCATTTTCCCATTAGGGTTAGGGCTAGGGCTAGGGTTAGGGCTAGGGTTAGGGCTAGGGTTAGGGCTAGGGTTAGGGCTAGGGCTAGGGTTAGGGCTAGGGTTAGCATTAGGGTTAGGGCTAGGATTAGGGTTAGGGCTAGGGTTAGGGCTAGGGTTAGGGCTAAGGTTAGGGCTAGGGTTGGGGTTGGGGCTACAGTTAGGGTTGGGGCTAAAGTTAGGGTTAGGGTTTAGATTACATTTACAGTTGGGAATAGGGTTGGGATTAGGGTTAGGGGTGTGTCTGGGTTAGAGGTGTGGTTAGGGTTACCATTGGGATTAGGGTTAGGGGTGTGTTTGGATTAGGGTTTCAGTTATAATTGGGGGGTTTCCACTGTTTAGGCACATCAGGGGGATCTCCAAACGCGACATGGCGACCGATCTCAATTCCATCCAATTCTGCATTGAAAAAGTAAAACAGTGCTCCTTCCCTTCCGGGCTCTCCCGTGTGCCCAAACAGGAGTTTACCCCAACATATGGGGTATCAGCGTACTCAGGACAAATTGGGCAACAACTTTTGGGGTCCAATTTCTCCTGTTACCCTTGGGAAAATACAAAACTGGGGGTTAAAAAATAATTTTTGTGGGAAAAAAAGAGATTTTTTATTTTCACAGCTCTGCGTTATAAACTGTAGTGAAACACTTGGGGGCTCAAAGTTCTCACAACACATCTAGATAAGTTCGTGGGGGGGGGTCTAGTTTCCAATATGGGGTCACTTGTGGGGGTTTCTACTGTTTAGGTATATTAGGGGCTCTGCAAACGCAATGTGACGCCTGCAGACCATTCCATCTAAGTCTGCATTCCAAATGGCGCTCCTTCCCTTCCGAGCCCTCCCATGCGCCCAAACGCTGGTTCCCCCCCACATATGGGGTATCAACGCACTTAGGACAAATTGGACAACAACTTTTGGGGTCCAATTTCTCCTTTTACCCTCGAGAAAATACAAAACTGGGGGCTAAAAAATAATTTTGAGGGGAAATTTTTTTTTTTTTTTTTCACGGCTCTGCGTTATAAACTGTAGTGAAATACTTGGGGGCTCAAAGTTCTCACAACACATCTAGATAAGTTCCTTGGGGGGTCTAGTTTCCAATATGGGGTCACTTGTGGGGGTTTCTATTGTTTAGGTACATTAGGGGCTCTGCAAACACAATGTGACGCCTGCAGACCATTCCATCTAAGTCTGTATTCCAAATGGCGCTCCTTCCCTTCCGAGCCCTCCCATGCGCCCAAACGCTGGTTCTCCCCCACATATAGGGTATCAGCGCACTCAGGACAAATAGCACAACAACTTTTGGGGTCCAATTTCTCCTGTTACCCTCAGGAAAATACAAAACTGGGGGCTAAAAAATTATTTTTGTGGGAAAAAATTTTTGTTTTATTTTTACGGCTCTGCATTATAAACTTCTGTGAAGCTCTTATTGGGTCAAAGTGCTCACCACACATCTAGATAAGTTCCTTAGGGGGTCTACTTTTCAAAATGGTGTCACTTGTGGGGGGTTTCAATGTTTAGGTACATCAGTGGCTCTCTCAACGCAACATGGCGTCCCATCTCAATTCCTGTCAATTTTGCATTGAAAGGTCAAACGGCGCTCCTTCCCTTCCGAGCTCTCCCATGCGCCCAAACAATGGTTTACCCCCACATATGGGGTATCAGAGTACTCTGGACAAATTGTGCCACAACGTTTGTGGTCCAATTTCTTCTCTTACCATTGGGAAAATAAAAAATTGGGGGTGAAAAGATAATTTTTGTGAAAAAAAATGATTTTTTATTTTTACTGTTCTGCATTATAAACTTCTGTGAAGCACTTGGTGGGTCAAAGTGCTCACCACACCTCTAGATAAGTTCATTAGGGGGTCTACTTTCCAAAATGGTGTCACTTGTGGGGGGGTTTCAATGTTTAGGCACATCAGTGGCTCTCCAAACGCAACATGGCGTCCCATCTCAATTCCAGTCAATTTTGCATTGAAAAGTCAAATGGCGCTCCTTCCCTTCCGAGCTCTGCCATGCGCCCAAACTGTGGTTAACCCCCACATATGGGGTATCAGCGTACTCAGGACAAATTGTACAACAACGTTTGGGGTCCATTTTCTCCTGTAACCCTTGGTAAAATAAAACAAATTGGAGCTGCAGTAAATTTTTTGTGAAAAAAAGTTAAATGTTAATTTTTATTTAAACATTCCAAAAATTCCTGTGAAGCACCTGAAGGGTTAATAGCAGTTTTTAGAATGGTGTCACACTTGGGTATTTTCTATCATATAGACCCCTCAAAATGACTTCAAATGTGATGTGGTCCCTAAAATAAAATGGTGTTGTAAAAATGAGAAATTGCTGGTCAACTTTTAACCCTTATAACTCCCTAACAAAAAAAAATTTTGGTTCCAAAATTGTGCTGATGTAAAGTAGACATGTGGGAAATGTTACTTATTACCGTATATACTCGAGTATAAGCCGACCCGAGTATAAGCCGACCCCCCTAATTTTGCCACAAAAAACTGGGAAAACTTATTGACTCGAGTATAAGCCTAGGGTGGAAATGCAGCATTTACCGGTGAATTTCAAAAATAAAAATAGATCATTATTTCCCCATAGCTGTGCCATATAGTGCTCTGCACCGTTCATATTTCCCCATAGGTGTGAACCATATAGTGCTCTGCACCGTTCATTGTGCCCCCTAGCTGTGCCATATACGGTGCTCTGCACCGTTCATTGTGCCCCATAGATGTGCCATATACGGTGCTCTGCACCGTTCACTGTGCCCCATAGCTGTGCTGTGCCATATACGGTGCTCTGCACCGTTCACTGTGCCCCATAGCTGTGCCATATACGGTGCTCTGCACCGTTCACTGTGCCCCATAGCTGTGCTGTGCCATATACGGTGCTCTGCACCGTTCACTGTGCCCCATAGCTGTGCTGTGCCATATACGGTGCTCTGCACCGTTCACTGTGCCCCATACATAGCTGTGCTGTGCCATATACGGTGCTCTGCACCGTTCACTGTGCCCCATAGCTGTGCTGTGCCATATACGGTGCTCTGCACCGTTCACTGTGCCCCATAGCTGTGCTGTGCCATATACGGTGCTCTGCACCGTTCACTGTGCCCCATAGCTGTGCTGTGCCATATACGGTGCTCTGCACCGTTCACTGTGCCCCATAGCTGTGCTGTGCCATATACGGTGCTCTGCACCGTTCACTGTGCCCCATAGCTGTGCTGTGCCATATACGGTGCTCTGCACCGTTCACTGTGCCCCATAGCTGTGCTGTGCCATATACGGTGCTCTGCACAGTTCACTGTGCCCCATAGCTGTGCTGTGCCATATACGGTGCTCTGCACCGTTCACTGTGCCCCATAGATGTTCCACATAAATTTGTGCCGCCGCTGCCGCAATAAAGAAAAAAAACAACACATACTCACCTCCCTTGATTGCAGCTCCCGGCGTCTCGTTCCGGCGCCTCCATCTTCCCGGCGTCTCTGCTCTGACTGATCAGGCAGAGGGCGCCGCGCACACTATATGCGTCATCGCGCCCTCTGACCTGAACAGTCAGAGAGCAGAGACGCCGGGAAGATGGAGGCGCCGGCCGGGAAGATGGATCGGCGCCCGGCGGCTGGAACGAGGACAGGTGAATATGCTATACTCACCTAGTCCTGGCGATCCTCGCGCTGTCCCCTCCTGTCTTCGGTGCCGCAGCTTCTTTCTCTATCAGCGGTCACCGGCACCGCTGATTAGAGAAATGAATAAGCGGCTCCGCCCCTATGGGAGGTGGAGCCGCTTATTCATTTCTGTAATGAGCGGTCCCACGTGACCGCTGAAGAGAGGAAGAAACTGCAGCACAGAACACCGTGGGACGGCAGCGACAGCGTGAGGATCGCTGGGACTAGGTAAGTATACCTCAGCGCCCTCACCCCCTCACCCGCCGACCCCACCGCTACCGTGACTCGAGTATAAGCCGAGGGGGGCACTTTCAGCCCAAAAATTTGGGCTGAAAATCTCAGCTTATACTCGAGTATATACGGTAAGTATTTTGTGTGACATATCTCTGTGATTTAATTGCATAAAAATTCAAAGTTGGAAAATTGCGAAATTTTCAAAATTTTCGCCAAATTTCCATTTTTTTCACAAATAAACGCAGGTAATATCAAAGAAATTTTTACCACTATCATGAAGTACAATATGTCACGAGAAAACAATGTCAGAATCACCGGGATCCGTTGAAGCGTTCCAGAGTTGTAACCTCATAAAGGGACAGTGGTCAGAATTGTAAAAATTGGCCCGGTCCATAACGTGCAAACCACCCTTGGGGGTAAAGGGGTTAATGTCACTTTTCTGGTGGGGTGCCCATACTTATGCACCTGTCAAATTTTGTTTGAATGCAGATTGCACATTTTCTGTTAGTACAATAAACCTCATTTCAAGGCAGACACATTACTGTGTCCAACAGTTATTAGATATATGAAACTGAAATAGCTGTTGCAAAAAAAAACAATTTTTATAAAACATTAAGCTTAAGATTAATAGGGGTGCCCAAACTTTTTCATATAACTGTATATAGTATACACCTGTATGTCATCTCCTGTATATAGTATATACCTGTATGTCATCTCCCCTGTATATAGTATATACCTGTATGTCATCTCCCCTGTAAATAGTATATACCTGCTGTATGTCATCTCCTTTATATTGCATATACCTATGTGTCATCTCCTCCTGAGTATAGTATATACCAGTATGTCACCTCCTGTATATAGTATATACCTGTATGTCATCCCCCCTGTATATAGTATATACGTGTGTCATCTCCTGTATATAGTATATACTTGTATGTCATCTCCTCCTGTATATAGTATATACCTGTATGTCATCTTCCCTGTATATAGTACAGGGTGGAGCGCGGTAATTTGCTTTTTTGCACTGCATGCTGTGGCGGCACTGTCGGTCGAAGAGAGGGGAGAGTGGGTGTGGCTTACAGTGGCTGATGGGAGATTTGTATTCCTCTGCCTTTCAGTTGCCATCATGCAGTGGACACGTGAGGAGAGGTCATTTTGTGTTGAAGCGTATTTTTCAAATGCCCACTCGATCATTGCAGTGCAGCGTGCTTTTCGTTTACAATTCGCTGTTCCTCCACGCGGACGTGTTCCTGGACGGCAATCAATTGTAAATTGGGTGAATGCATTCAGAACAGCAGGGAATGTGTCATGTGTACGAAGGGGACCTGAGAGAAGGATTACAACACCACAAAACATCGAGAGAGTTAGAGCAGCAGTACTGCAATCTCCGAAACGCTCTGCTCGGAAGCAATCATTTGCTCTTGGCATTTCAAGACGTTCTCTCCACCGGATTCTTCATGATGAACTGAATTTTCACCCGTATAAAATGTGCGTGGTCCAACATTTGTCAGCATGGGACTATTTGACACGGCGGACCTCTTGTGAAGACATGTTAGCAACGATACCCCGTGACGCAATTGTGTTTTTTTCTGATGAGGCACATTTTCACCTCATTTTCACTGTGTGGTGCGCCATATCACGAGTAGGCATCATTTGTCCTTACTTTTTTCAGGATAATGGTCGTGCCATAACTGTGAACTCCGAACGGTACTTGTCTATGATACAGGATTATTTTCAGCCGGCTCTTGAGGCAATGGAACTAGAGGATACATGGTTCCAACAGGATGGTGCCACTGCCCACACAGCGAGGGTTACCATGAATTGTTTGAGGCAAATGTTTCCTGGACGGCTTATCTCTTTGAGGGGAGATGTGAACTGGCCAGCACGCTCACCAGATTTAGCCCCATGCGATTTTTTTCCTTTGGGGTTACCTGAAGTCTAAGGTGTATATCAACCGTCCCAACACCTTGGAAGACCTAAGGAACAATATTGAAGCTGAAATTGGCAGAATACCAGTGGACATGCTTGTTAGAGTTCATGAAAACTTCAGAAAACGTATGCAGCAGTGTGTGGATAGCGAAGGTCGATATTTGCCAGATACACTATTTAAAACCATGTAATTTAAAAATTCCATTACTGTTCAGTATAATTAAAATATAAAATGAATTTTTCTAATGATCATAATTTTTTTATTTCATTCCCAAATCAGCAAATTACCGCGCTCCACCCTGTATATATTTGTGTGTCCTCTCCTCCTGTATTAGACCGCGTTCACACGTTATTTGGTCAGTATTTTTACCTCAGTATTTGTAAGCTAAATTGGCAGCCTGATAAATCCCCAGCCAACAGGAAGCCCTCCCCCTGGTAGTATATATTAGCTCACACATACACATAATAGACAGGTCATGTGACTGACAGCTGCCGTATTTCCTATATGGTACATTTGTTGTTCTTCTAGTTTGTCTGCTTATTAATCAGATTTTTATTTTTGAAAGATAATACCAGACTTGTGTGTGTGTTTTTAGGGCGAATTTCATGTGTCAAGTTGTGTGTGCTGAGTTGCGTGTGGCGACATGCATGTAGCGACTTTTTGTGTAACACTTTGCACAAGAAAGTGGAAGAAAGCGGCACTCACCCAGGTTGCGAAGTGAATATCTTTAATCTGTCTTTATTCCATGTACAGACTTTTCATAAGTCGAGTTGCATGTGACGGGTTAGTGTAGCAAATTGTGTGCAGCAAGTTGTGTGCAGCAAGTTTTGCGCATGGCGAGTTTTATGTGTGGTGCGTTTAGAGTATGTGCAAGTTTTGTGTGAGGCGAGTTTTCCATGAGGTGAGTTTTGCACGTGTAGCGAGTTTTGCGTGAGCCTAGTTTTGCATGTGGCTAATTTTGCACATGGCGAGTTTTGAGTGGCGACTTTTGTTTCGACTTTTATGTGCTGTGGTTGGTGTATGTGTGGTGAAATGTGTGCTGAGGGTGGTATATATGTGTTCAAGCATGTGGTAGTGTGTGGCGCATTTTGTGTGTGTTTTCATATCCCCGTGTGTGGTGAGTATCCCATGTCGGGGCCCCACCTTAGCAACTGTACGGTATATGCTCTTTGGCGCCATCGCTTTCATTCTTTAAGTCCCCCTTGTTCACATCTGGCAGCTGGCAATTTGCCTCCCACACTATTCCTTTCACTTTTTCCCCATTATATAGATAGGGGCAAAATTGTTTGGTGAATTGGAACGCGCGGGGTAAAATTTTGCCTCACATCATAGCCTGTGATGCTCTCGGGGTCCTGTGCAGATGCCAATCCTGGACATACACACCACACACACACATACACATTTGGCTTTATATATTAGATTTGAAAATCATTAGTGTACAGCAGCCTTTGTAAATGTGTTTGGTTTTTTTTGTCATTGGTGTTTCATTTCCTTACAATTTACTTGATTGTAAGGAGTTAAGGAAATTTAATTGATTTTTTTTCTACTATATACTGGTGCTTCTCACAAATTTAAAATATCAAAAAGTTAATTTATTTCAGTTCTTCAATACAAAAAGTGAAACTGATATATTATATAGTCATTACAGAGTGATCTATTTCAAGTGATTATTTCTGTTAATGTTGGTGATTATGGGGCTTATGGTCAATGAAAACCCAAAAATCATTATCTCAGTAAATTAGAATAGTTTATAACACCAACTTAAAAAATGATTTTAAAATCTGAAATGTTGGCCTACTGAAATATATGTTCAGTAAATGCACTCAATATTTGGTCGGGGCTCCTTTTGCATCAACTACTGCATCAATTAGGTGTGGCATGGAGGCGATCAGCCTGTGGCACTGCTGAGGTGTTATGGAAGCCCAGGTTGCTCGTCTGCATTGTTGGGTCTGGTGTCTCACCTTCCTCTTGACAGAGAATCTATGGGGTTAAGGTCAGGCGAGTTTGCTGCCAATCAAGCACAGTGATACTGTTGTTTTTAAACCAGGTATTGGTACTTATGGCAAAGTGGACAGGTGCTAATTCCTGATGGAGAATGAAATTTCCATCTCCAAAAAGCTTGTCGGCAGAGGGAAGCATGAAGTGCTCTTAAACTTCCTGGTAGATGGCTGTGCTGACTTTGGTCTTGATAAAACACAGTGGACCTACACCAGCAGATGACATGACTCCTGAAACCATCACTGATTGTGGAAACTTCACACTAGACCTCAAGCAGCTTGGATTGTGGCCGCTCCAATCTTCCTCCAGACTCTGGGACTTTGATTTTCAAATGAAATGCAAAATTTACGCTCATCTGTAAACAACACCTTGGACCACTGAGCAACAGCCCAGTTCTTTTTTTCCTTGGCCCAGGTAAGATGCTTCTGGCGTTGTCTATTGGTCATGAGTGGCTTGACACAAGGAATGTGACACTTGTAGCCCATGTTCTGAATACCTCTGTGTGTGGTGGCTCTTGAAGCAATGACTCCAGCAGGAGTCCACTCCTTGTGAATCTCCCCAAATTTTGGAATGGCCTTTTCTTAACAAGCTTTCAAGGCTGCTGTTATCCCGATTGCTTGTGCACCTTTTTCTACCACACTTTTTCCTTCCACTCAACCTTCCACTAATATGCTTTGGCACAACACTCTGAACAGCCAGCTAATTTAGCAATGACCTTTAGTGGCTTACCCTCCTTGTGGAGTGTGTCAATGCCTTCTGCACATCTGTCAAGTCAGCAGTCTTTCCCATGATTGTGGAGCCTACTGAAACAGACTAAGGGACCTTTGTAAATGCTTAGGAAGCCTTTGCAGGTGTTTTTTGTTCATTCTAATGTACCGAGATAATGACTTTTGAGTTTTCATTGGCTGTAAGCCATACTAATCAACATTAACAGAAATAAACACTTGAAAGAGATCACTCTCTTTGGGATGAATTTTTTCAGCAGTCTATAACCTGTAGGCCCATATTAATAGTTTAGACAGGTCAAATGTGGTAACATAGTAACATAGTTAGTAAGGCCGAAAAAAGACATTTGTCCATCCAGTTCAGCCTATATTCCATCATAATAAATACCCAGATCTACGTCCTTCTACAGAACCTAATAATTGTATGATACAATATTGTTCTGCTCCAGGAAGACATCCAGGCCTCTCTTGAACCCCTCGACTGAGTTCGCCATCACCACCTCCTCAGGCAAGCAATTCCAGATTCTCACTGCCCTAACAGTAAAGAATCCTCTTCTATGTTGGTGGAAAAACCTTCTCTCCTCCAGACGCAAAGAATGCCCCCTTGTGCCCGTCACCTTCCTTGGTATAAACAGATCCTCAGCGAGATATTTGTATTGTCCCCTTATATACTTATACATGGTTATTAGATCGCCCCTCAGTCGTCTTTTTTCTAGACTAAATAATCCTAATTTCGCTAATCTATCTGGGTATTGTAGTTCTCCCATCCCCTTTATTAATTTTGTTGCCCTCCTTTGTACTCTCTCTAGTTCCATTATATCCTTCCTGAGCACCGGTGCCCAAAACTGGACACAGTACTCCATGTGCGGTCTAACTAGGGATTTGTACAGAGGCAGTATAATGCTCTCATCATGTGTATCCAGACCTCTTTTAATGCACCCCATGATCCTGTTTGCCTTGGCAGCTGCTGCCTGGCACTGGCTGCTCCAGGTAAGTTTATCATTAACTAGGATCCCCAAGTCCTTCTCCCTGTCAGATTTACCCAGTGGTTTCCCGTTCAGTGTGTAATGGTGATATTGATTCCCTCTTCCCATGTGTATAACCTTACATTTATCATTGTTAAACCTCATCTGCCACCTTTCAGCCCAAGTTTCCAACTTATCCAGATCCATCTGTAGCAGAATACTATCTTCTCTTGTATTAACTGCTTTACATAGTTTTGTATCATCTGCAAATATCGATATTTTACTGTGTAAACCTTCTACCAGATCATTAATGAATATGTTGAAGAGAACAGGTCCCAATACTGACCCCTGCGGTACCCCACTGGTCACAGCGACCCAGTTAGAGACTATACCATTTATAACCACCCTCTGCTTTCTATCACTAAGCCAGTTACTAACCCATTTACACACATTTTCCCCCAGACCAAGCATTCTCATTTTGTGTACCAACCTCTTGTGCGGCACGGTATCAAACGCTTTGGAAAAATCGAGATATACCACGTCCAATGACTCACCGTGGTCCAGTCTATAGCTTACCTCTTCATAAAAACTGATTAGATTGGTTTGACAGGAGCGATTTCTCATAAACCCATGCTGATATGGAGTTAAACAGTTATTCTCATTGAGATAATCCAGAATAACA
Source organism: Ranitomeya imitator (assembly GCF_032444005.1). Taxonomy (NCBI): domain Eukaryota; kingdom Metazoa; phylum Chordata; class Amphibia; order Anura; family Dendrobatidae; genus Ranitomeya; species Ranitomeya imitator. The sequence continues at coordinate 659,636,062 of NC_091282.1, forward strand.
TCCCTCAGAAACCCTTCAAATATTTTACCAACAATAGAGGTTAGACTTACTGGCCTATAATTTCCAGGTTCACTTTTAGAGCCCTTTTTGAATATTGGCACCACATTTGCTATGCGCCAGTCCTGCGGAACAGACCCTGTCGCTATAGAGTCACTAAAAATAAGAAATAATGGTTTATCTATTACATTAATTAGTTCTCTTAGTACTCGTGGGTGTATGCCATCCGGACCCGGAGATTTATCTATTTTAATCTTATTTAGCCGGTTTCGCACCTCTTCTTGGGTTAGATTGGTGACCCTTAATATAGGGTTTTCATTGTTTCTTGGGATTTCACCTAGCATTTCATTTTCCACCGTGAATACCGTGGAGAAGAAGGTGTTTAATATGTTAGCTTTTTCCTCGTCATCTACAACCATTCTTTCCTCACTATTTTTTAAGGGGCCTACATTTTCAGTTTTTATTCTTTTACTATTGATATAGTTGAAGAACAGTTTGGGATTAGTTTTACTCTCCTTAGCAATGTGCTTCTCTGTTTCCTTTTTGGCAGCTTTAATTAGTTTTTTAGATAAAGTATTTTTCTCCCTATAGTTTTTTAGAGCTTCAATGGTGCCATCCTGCTTTAGTAGTGCAAATGCTTTCTTTTTACTGTTAATTGCCTGTCTTACTTCTTTGTTTAGCCACATTGGGTTTTTCCTATTTCTAGTCCTTTTATTCCCACAAGGTATAAACCGCTTACACTGCCTATTTAGGATGTTCTTAAACATTTCCCATTTATTATCTGTATTCTCATTTCTGAGGATATTGTCCCAGTCTACCAGATTAAGGGCATCTCTAAGCTGTTCAAACTGTGCCTTCCGAAAGTTCAATGTTTTTGTGACTCCCTGACAAGTCCCCCTAGTGAAAGACAGGTGAAACTGCACAATATTGTGGTCGCTATTTCCTAAATGCCCAACCACCTGCAGATTTGTTATTCTGTCAGGTCTATTAGATAGTATTAGGTCTAAAAGTGCTGCTCCTCTGGTTGGATTCTGCACCAATTGTGAAAGATAATTTTTCTTGGTTATTAGCAGAAACCTGTTGCCTTTATGGGTTTCACAGGTTTCTGTTTCCCAGTTAATATCCGGGTAGTTAAAGTCCCCCATAACCAGGACCTCATTATGGGTTGCAGCTTCATCTATCTGCTTTAGAAGTAGACTTTCCATGCTTTCTGTTATATTTGGGGGTTTGTAACAGACCCCAATGAGAATTTTGTTACCATTTTTCCCTCCATGAATTTCAACCCATATGGACTCGACATCCTCATTCCCTTCGCTAATATCCTCCCTTAAAGTGGACTTTAGACAAGACTTTACATAGAGACAAACCCCTCCTCCTCTCCGATTTTTACGATCCTTTCTAAACAGACTGTAACCCTGTAAGTTAACTGCCCAGTCATAGCTTTCATCTAACCATGTCTCGGTTATTCCCACTATGTCAAAGTTACCTGTAGATATTTCTGCTTCTAGTTCTTCCATCTTGTTTGTCAGGCTTCTGGCGTTTGCAAGCATGCAGTTTAGAGGATTTTGTTTTGTTCCAATCTCCTCACTGTGGATTGTTTTAGAAATGTTCTTACCTCCCTTCTGAGTATGTTTTCCTGGGTCGTCTTTGTTCGAGTCTAATGTTTTTCTTCCCGTCCCCTCTTCTTCTAGTTTAACGCCCTCCTGATGAGTGTAGCGAGTCTTCTGGCGAATGTGTGTTTCCCAGGTGGTGACAGATTCTATTTAAAGTTCCCTGGACTATTTAGAAGAAGAGCAAAGTTTGGGTGTTTTTGGAGAAAGGGCTCAGTTCTTTTCCCATCCTCTTGGTTACTAGGTGGAGAGACCCGCTTCCCAGAGGAACAACATTATTTGAGAGCAGTAATGAGTCAAAGGGGATCCTTGTGTCCAGGGTTGCAAAACTCACACAATGATGGCTGAGGTTCAGCATAATCCCCTTCTTACTTTTCAAGGCACTACAATTACTCTAGATTTCTTGCTTTTTGGAAAAAAAATATCAGAAATGGAGAATTTTAAGATACCCGGGAGAGCTGCAGCCTAAGTACGTATATGGAAAATGATAGGCCAGGGAGCCGGGTATTCCCAGTACTATTATTAGTCACATCCCTGATCTCTGCCCCGTGCCGTCACTGGGATATTTCTGTAGCTTCTGCTGGACATAAGAAGAAAAGATGTCACATGAGTCTCATGAGATGGACCTGAGTGTCAGCACCAAGGACAGAGGACACACGCCCTGCATGGTGGAGGTGTCATCACTAGGTGCCAACATAACAACCTACCCCTCCCGGAATCCAGAAAGCCCCTATCTGCGGCCATATTACATTGTAATCAGACATGAGACCACACAACTTATATTACAGTACAGGATCATCATCTATTACTGCTGACAACCAGCCTGTATACCTTGTGTGAGAGGTGTCAGCCCCGCCCCTGGTGATGACATCACTAATATATACAGTGGGGAAAAAAGTATTTAGTCAGCCACCAATTGTGAAAGTTCTCCCACTTAAAAAGATGAGGCCTGTAATTGACATCATAGGTAGACCACAACTATGAGTCAAAATGAGAATAGAAATCCAGAATATCACCTTGTCTGATTTGGCAAGATGTATTTTCCAAATTATGGTGGAAAATAAGTATTTGGTCGTTAACAAAGTTCATCTCCATATTTTGTTATATATCCTTTGTTGGCAATGACAGAGGTCAAACGTTTTCTGTAAGTCTTCACAAGGTTGGCACACACTGTTGGTGGTATGTTGGCCCATTCCTCCATGCAGATCTCCTCTAGAGCAGTGATGTTTTGGGCCTGTCGCTGGGCAACCCGGACTTTCAACTCCCTCAAAGGTTTTCTATGGGGTTGAGATCTTCAGACTGGCTAGACCACTCCAGGACCTTCATATGCTTCTTACAAAGCCACTTTTTCATTGCCCTGGCAGTGTGATTGGAATCATTATCATGCTGAAAGACCCATCCACATTTCATCTTCAATGCCCTTGCTGATAGGAGTTTTGCACTCAAAATCTCACGATACATGGCCCCATTCATTCTTTCATGTACATGGATCAGTCCAGGTCCCTTTGCAGAGAAACAGCCCCAAAGCATGATGTTGCCCATCCCCATGCTTCACAGTAGGAATGATGTTCTTTGGATGCAACTCTGCATTCTCTCTCCTCCAAACACGACAAGTTTTGTTTCTATCAAACAGTTCTACTTTGGTTTCATCGGACCATATAACATTCTCCCAATACTCTTCTGGATAATCCAAATGATCCAAATGCTCTCTAGCAAACTTCAGACAGTCCGGGACATGTACTGGCTTAAGCAAGGGGACACGTCTGGCACTGAAGGATCTGAGTCCCTGGCGGCGTAGTGTGTTACTGATGGTAGCCTTTGTTACAGTGGTCCCAGCTCTATGCAGGTCATTCATTAGGTCCCCCATGTGGTTCTTTGATTTTTGCTCACCGTTCTTATGATCATTTTGACCCCACGGGGTGAGTTCTTGCATGGAGCCCCAGATCGAGGGAGATTATCAGTGGTCTTGTATGTCTTCCATTTTCTTATTATTGCTCCCACAGTTGATTTCAAAACACCAAGCTGCTTGCCTACTGCAGATTCAGTCTTCCCAGCCTGGTTAAGGCTACAATTTTGTTTCTGGTGTCCTTCGACCGCTCTTTGGTCTTAACCATAGTGGAGTCTGGAGTGCGACTGTTTGAGGTTGTGGACAAGTGTCCTTTATACTGATAACAGGTGCCATTACAACAGGTGCCATTTCTACAGGTAATGAGTGGAGGACAGAGGAGCCTCTTAAAGAAGTTACAGGTCTTTGAGAGCCAGAAATCTTTTTTTAGGTGACCAAATACTTATTTTCTACCATAGTCTGCAAAGTAAATCTTGCCAAATCAGACAAGGTGATTTTCTGGATTTCTTTTCTCATTTTGACTCTCATAGTTGTGGTCTACCAATGATGTCAATTACAAGCTTCTCTAATCTTTTTAAGTGGGAGAACTTGCACAATTGGTAGCTGACTAAATACTTTTTTTCCCCACTGTATACTATTCCTCCATGTTGCATGATGCATATATAGATGCCTCTCTCTTCTGTATGCAGCGCACAGCTGATAGATTTCTTCTTTATGGCATTCCAGTGCGTATTTGCTCCTCATTATGCCTCGCGCCTCCTCTACCCTCCTTTTTTCAAGGTCACCGGCTGGTGCTGATTTGCTGCAATTGAGTTTTGAAAAGTAGAATTAATTAGACTGGGGGAATTGTCAGCAGGTGAATTGGTCATTAAGCCGCAGAGAAAGGTGCACGACCATAAGGATGTAGTAACACGGCACAATGTGCAATGAAGCACAACAACCAGTGCTGGCAAATAAATATATGATTGCTGTAGGTTACAAGAAATCTGTATCTCATATTTTGTTGATATCACAATCTTGAATGACACGAAGTCTTGAGCCTCTGCAATATCACAAGCTGGAGTTGTAGAAACCCACAGCCACAAAGGTGTTTGATCAACCTCCAAAGTCTTTGAGGTCTCCATCTAAGCCTGATCTGTGCTCCAGGCCACGTGACCTGGCAGTGCTAACCCAATGAGCGCCTGCGAGTAACATGGGACATCTGGTGAGGAGAAATGAGAGCTGAAATGTTGGTCCTCAGTGTGGGCACAGAGGCAGAAATACAACACATAAGCATTTAAGATAATTAAGCTAAGTATGTAAAAGCTGAGCGGGTGGCACTGAGCGACAGCTGCTCCTCGTGGCAAGAAACCGACAACCAGGGAGGACGGGATGAAAAGGAATGTATATTATACATGTGTGGAAGGTGTACAAGTGATTACTGCAGAGACGTCACCAACCAATTATCGACAGGACGTACACGTCTTATACATAGTCTCACCTGGAGAAGAGACACCGTATGGCACCAATGTGCTGTCATCTAATGTATAGTCTGTATGGGGCCGTATTATAGTAGTTATATTCTTGGACTTAGGAGCAGGACTATAGTTGTTATATTCTTGTACTTAGGAGCAGTATTATAGTAGATATATTCTTGTACATAGGAAGCAGTATTATATTAGTTATATTGTTGTACATGGCAGTATTATAGTAGTTAAATTCTTGTACATGGGACAATATTATAGTAGTTATATTCTTGTACATAGGGACAGTATTATAGTAGTTATATTCTTGTACATAGGGAGCAGTATTATAGTAGGTATATTCTTGTACATAGGAGCAGTATTATAGTAGTTATATTCTTGTACATTGGAGCAGTATTATAGTAGTTATATTCTTGTACATAGGGGCAGTATTATAGTAGTTATATTCTTTTACATAGGGAGCAGTATTATAGTAGGTATATTCTTGTACATAGGAGCAGTATTATAGTAGTTATATTCTTGTACATTGGAGCAGTATTATAGTAGTTATATTCTTGTACATGGGGCAGTATTTTAGTAGTTATATTCTTGTACATGGGGCAGTATTATAGTAGTTAGATTCTTATACATAGGGGCAGTATTATAGTAGTTAGATTCTTATACATAGGGGCAGTATTAAAGTAGTTATATTCTTGTACATAGTGGCAGTATTATAGTAGCTATAGTCTTGTACATAGGGGCAGTATTATAGTAGTTATATTCTTGTACAAAGGACAGTATTATAGTAGTTATATCCTTGTACATAGGAGCAGTATTATAGTAGTTATATCCTTGTACATAGGAGCAGTATTATAGTAGTTATATTCTTTCACATAGGGAGCAGTATTATAGTAGTTATATTCTTGTACATAGGAGCAGTATTATAGTAGTTATATTCTTGAACATGGGGCAGTATTATGTTAGTTAAATTCTTGTATATATGAAGCAGTATTATAGCAGTAGGAGTTACCAGTGGTGACTTTGGTCAGTTTGTCTTTCTGTACTATATGATTAGTGGTCGGATGTGTCTAGGATAGAACTCTGGACCTCTTGTAATCAGTCATTTGTAATTTTGGCTCCCATGTTGATCTGGAAACACTTACATCTGATTGTATAATTTTACAATCCACCAATAAAATGACAGGGAGTACAATTAGGTGATACATTTCGGGGATATTAAAACATGAATGGAGACTTATGTTCTTGTTTCGATGAGATGCTGAATTCAAGGTCCGCAGATCCATTGCCTTTTAGTAACCCTCTCCCTGCCATGTGCCAGTGGTAAATGATCTGCATTGCGGATTCTGTTAGCATCGGATTGGGGAGGGACTAGAGCGCAAAGCTTTATCCCATGTACAGATGAGCATTAAAAAATAGGAATTGTATTGCAAGCGATTGCCTGATAACATGATTTTGGTTATTGCTGCTTTAGCTGCAGAATTGCACTGTAACACGTTGTAAATTGAGGATGAATCATAATATTGCAGCGCAATTCCCCAATATAATATTCACAGAAATGCTTTTGGGCAGCTGAAGTTTGGGTAAGATTGCACTGGAAACATCCCATCCTTGTCTTCTGCTGAGAATATCCTCCTAACTTCTCATAATCACCTTCACCTCTTCACTTCTGCCACCTTTTACGCTAATTAATCCTCATAATAGGATTACATGTGGCTCCATTATGAGAGTTGGATTCTTCAGGACACAAGCCGCGTGAATCTTCCATTATTAAATGAGGATTTCCAATTAATCTACTCAGCGTCGTCTCCGGGGGCAGCCGAGCGTTACTCACAATAATGAATCCCTCGCGCTTATTACTATTAATATATAGGCCTCTGCGGCTGGAGAATTGCCTGTAATTGCCCTCAGAACAAAGCGATTCCCCTCAATTCGCTCTGCAGTCAAGTGACCGATTACCAACATAATGCGATCCCCATCGCTTGATGTCTTAAAGGGATCTTCTACGTTTATTTGAAGCAAAAGTCGCTAAATGAACAATTTTTGCTTTTTCTTAAAGGGGCAGTCTACTTGTAAGAATAGAGACCTCACTTCACACTAATTAGGTATATTGACACTGGAAGTGGTGTAGTATCTCTTCAGTTAAACTGCCATGGCACACAAGAGGTTAATGCTCAGTACTTATAACATGGAGGCCGCAGGCAGCACTTTTGTGCTCAAGCGGCACTGCTGAATATTTATAGACTTAGGTATTGATCATAAATTATAATGGTGATGGGTCAGCAAGACTAGAAAGTATCCTCAGGCCATCATTTACCGTATATGTATCCAGGAATGAGCAATCGCAGAGCAGAACACTGTAGATATTGCTTAAAGGATCCCACCAAAGTCATTCTCATACACAGCAGTATTATAATCCAGAGATTATTCTCATACACAGCAGTATTATCATCCAGAGATTATTCATATGCACAGCAGTATAATCATCCAGAGATTATTCTCATACACTGCAGTATTATCATCCAGAGATTATTCTCATACACTGCAGTATTATCATCCAGAGATTATTCTCATACACAGCAGTATTATCATCCAGAGATTATTCTCATACACTGCAGTATTATCATCCAGAGATTATTCTCATACACTGCAGTATTATCATCCAGAGGTTATTCTCATACACTGCAGTATTATCATCCAGAGATTATTCATATGCACAGCAGTATAATCATCCAGAGATTATTCTCATACACTGCAGTATTATCATCCAGAGATTATTCTCATACACTGCAGTATTATCATCCAGAGATTATTCTCATACACAGCAGTATTATCATCCAGAGATTATTCTCATACACTGCAGTATTATCATCCAGAGATTATTCTCATACACTGCAGTATTATCATCCAGAGGTTATTCTCATACACTGCAGTATTATCATCCAGAGATTATTCTCATACACTGCAGTATTATCATCCAGAGATTATTCTCATACACTGCAGTATTATCATCCAGAGATTATTCTCATACACTGCAGTATTATCATCCAGAGATTATTCTCATACACAGCAGTATTATCATCCAGAGGTTATTCTCATACACTGCACTATTATCATCCAGAGATTATTCTTATGCACAGCAGTATTATCATCCAGAGATTATTCTCATACACAGCAGTATTATCATCCAGAGGTTATTCTCATACACTGCACTATTATCATCCAGAGATTATTCTCATACACAGCAGTATTATCATCCAGAGATTATTCTCATACACAGCAGTATTATCATCCAGAGGTTATTCTCATACACTGCACTATTATCATCCAGAGATAATTCTCATACACAGCAGTATTATCATCCAGAGATTATTCTCATACACAGCAGTATTATCATCATTCAGAGATTTTTCTCATACACATCAGTATTATCATCCAGAGATTATTCTCATCCAGAGGTTATTCTCATACACAGCAGTATCATCATCCAGATATTATTCTCATACACAGAAGTATTATCATCCAGAGATTATTCTCATACACAGAAGTATTATCATCCAGAGATTATTCTCATACACAGCAGTATTATCATCCAGAGATTATTCTCATACACAGCAGTATTATCATCCAGAGATTATTCTCATACACAGCAGTATTATAATCCAGAGATTATTCTCATACACAGCAGTATTATCATCCAGAGATTATTCTTATACACAGCAGTATTATCATCCAGAGGTTATTCTCATATACACAGCAGTATTGTCATCCAGAGGTTATTCTCATACACAGCAGTATTATCATCCAGAGATTATTCTCATACACAGCAGTATTATCATCCAGAGATTATTCTCATACACAGCAGTATTATCATCCAGAGATTATTCTCATACACAGCAGTATTATCATCCAGAGATTATTCTCATACACAGCAGTATTATCATCCAGAGATTATTCTTATACACAGCAGTATTATCATCCAGAGGTTATTCTCATATACACAGCAGTATTATCATCCAGAGGTTATTCTCATACACAGCAGTATTATCATCCAGAGATTATTCTCATACACAGCAGTATTATCATCCAGAGGTTATTCTCATACACTGCACTATTATCATCCAGAGATTATTCTCATACACAGCAGTATTATCATCCAGAGATTATTCTCATACACAGCAGTATTATCATCCAGAGGTTATTCTCATACACTGCACTATTATCATCCAGAGATTATTCTCATACACAGCAGTATTATCATCCAGAGATTATTCTCATACACAGCAGTATTATCATCATTCAGAGATTTTTCTCATACACATCAGTATTATCATCCAGAGATTATTCTCATCCAGAGGTTATTCTCATACACAGCAGTATCATCATCCAGATATTATTCTCATACACAGAAGTATTATCATCCAGATATTATTCTCATACACAGAAGTATTATCATCCAGAGATTATTCTCATACACAGCAGTATTATCATCCAGAGATTATTCTCATACACAGCAGTATTATCATCCAGAGATTATTCTCATACACAGCAGTATTATCATCCAGAGATTATTCTCATACACAGCAGTATTATCATCCAGAGATTATTCTTATACACAGCAGTATTATCATCCAGAGGTTATTCTCATATACACAGCAGTATTATCATCCAGAGGTTATTCTCATACACAGCAGTATTATCATCCAGAGATTATTCTCATACACAACAGTATTATCATCATCCAGATATTATTCTCTTACACAGCAGTATTATCATCCAGAGGTTATTCTCATACACAGCAGTATTATCATCCAGAGATTATTCTCATACACAGCAGTATTATAATCCAGAGATTCTTCTTATACACAGCAGTATTATCATCCAGAGATTATTCTCATACACAGCAGTATAATCATCCAGAGATTATTCTCATACACTGCAGTATTATCATCCAGAGATTATTCTCATACACTGCAGTATTATCATCCAGAGATTATTCTCATACACTGCAGTATTATCATCCAGAGATTATTCTCATACACTGCAGTATTATCATCCAGAGATTATTCTCATACACTGCAGTATTATCATCCAGAGATTATTCTCATACACAGCAGTATTATCATCCAGAGATTATTCTTATACACTGCAGTATTATCATCCAGAGATTATTCTCATACACAGCAGTATTATCATCCAGAGATTATTCTTATACACAGCAGTATTATCATCCAGAGATTATTCATATACACAGCAGTATTATCATCCAGAGATTATTCTCATACACAGCAGTATTATCATCCAGAGATTATTCTTATACACAGCAGTATTATCATCCAGAGATTATTCTCATACACAGCAGTATTATCATCCAGAGATTATTCATATACACAGCAGTATTATCATCATTCAGAGGTTATTCTCATACACAGCAGTATTATCATCCAGGGATTATTCTTATACACAGCAGTATTATCATCATCCAGATATTATTCTCATACACAGAAGTATTATCATCCAGAGATTATTCTCATACACAGCAGTATTATCATCCAGAGATTATTCTCACACTGCAGTATTATCATCCAGAGATTATTCTCATACACAGCAGTATTATCATCCAGAGATTATTCTCATACACTGCACTATTATCATCCAGAGATTATTCTTATGCACAGCAGTATTATCATCCAGAGATTATTCTCATACACAGCAGTATTATCATCCAGAGGTTATTCTCATACACTGCACTATTATCATCCAGAGATTATTCTTATGCACAGCAGTATTATCATCCAGAGATTATTCTCATACACAGCAGTATTATCATCCAGAGATTATTCTCATACACAGCAGTATTATCATCATTCAGAGATTTTTCTCATACACATCAGTATTATCATCCAGAGATTATTCTCATCCAGAGGTTATTCTCATACACAGCAGTATCATCATCCAGATATTATTCTCATACACAGAAGTATTATCATCCAGATATTATTCTCATACACAGAAGTATTATCATCCAGAGATTATTCTCATACACAGCAGTATTATCATCCAGAGATTATTCTCATACACAGCAGTATTATCATCCAGAGATTATTCTCATACACAGCAGTATTATCATCCAGAGATTATTCTCATACACAGCAGTATTATCATCCAGAGATTATTCTCATACACAGCAGTATTATCATCCAGAGATTATTCTTATACACAGCAGTATTATCATCCAGAGATTATTCTCATACACAGCAGTATTATCATCCAGAGATTATTCATATACACAGCAGTATTATCATCATTCAGAGGTTATTCTCATACACAGCAGTATTATCATCCAGAGATTATTCTTATACACAGCAGTATTATCATCATCCAGATATTATTCTCATACACAGAAGTATTATCATCCAGAGATTATTCTCATACACAGCAGTATTATCATCCAGAGATTATTCTCACACTGCAGTATTATCATCCAGAGATTATTCTTATGCACAGCAGTATTATCATCCAGAGATTATTCTCATACACAGCAGTATTATCATCCAGAGATTATTCTCATACACAGCAGTATTATCATCATTCAGAGATTTTTCTCATACACATCAGTATTATCATCCAGAGATTATTCTCATCCAGAGGTTATTCTCATACACAGCAGTATCATCATCCAGATATTATTCTCATACACAGAAGTATTATCATCCAGATATTATTCTCATACACAGAAGTATTATCATCCAGAGATTATTCTCATACACAGCAGTATTATCATCCAGAGATTATTCTCATACACAGCAGTATTATCATCCAGAGATTATTCTCATACACAGCAGTATTATCATCCAGAGATTATTCTCATACACAGCAGTATTATTATCCAGAGATTATTCATATACACAGCAGTATTATCATCATTCAGAGGTTATTCTCATACACAGCAGTATTGTCATCCAGAGATTATTCTTATACACAGCAGTATTATCATCATCCAGATATTATTCTCATACACAGCAGTATTATCATCCAGAGATTATTCTCATACACAGCAGAATTATCATCATCCAGATATTATTCTCATACACAGCAGTATTATCATCATCCAGATATTATTCTCTTACACAGCAGTATTATCATCCAGAGGTTATTCTCATACACAGCGCAGAGGTTATTCTCATACACATAATAATCTCTGGGTGATAATACTGCTGTGTATGAGAATAATCTCTGGATGATGATAATACTGCTCATACACTGAGAATAATCTCTGGATGATAATACTGCTGTGTATGAGAATAATCTCTGGATTATAATACTGCATACAGAGATTATCATCCAGAGCAGTATTATCATCCAGAGGTTATTCTCAAACACAGCAGTATTATCATCCAGAGATTATTCTCATTCACAGCAGTATTATCATCCAGAGGTTATTCTCATACACTGCAGTATTATCCATAGGTTATTCTCATACACAGCAGTTTTATCCAGAGATTATTCTCATACACAGCAGTATTATCATCCAGAGGTTATTCTCATACACAGCAGTATTATCATCCAGAGGTTATTCTCATACACTGCAGTATTATCATCCAGAGGTTATTCTCATACACAGCAGTATTATCATCCAGAGATTATTCTCATACACAGCAGTATTATCATCCAGAGATTATTCTCATACACTGCAGTATTATCATCCAGAGATTATTCTCATACACAGCAGTATTATCATCCAGAGATTATTCTCATACACAGCAGTATTATCATCCAGAGATTATTCTCATACAGTGCAGTATTATCATCCAGAGATTATTATCATACACAGCAGTATTATCATCCAGAGATTATTCTCATACTGCAGTAATATCATCCAGAGATTATTCTCATACACTGCAGTATTATCATCCAGAGATTATTCTCATACACTGCAGTATTATCATCCAGAGATTATTCTCATACACAGCAGTATTATCATCCAGAGGTTATTCTCATACACAGCAGTATTATCATCCAGAGGGTATTCTCATACACAGCAGTATTATCATCCAGAGGTTATTCTCATACACAGCAGTATTATCATCCAGAGATTATTCTCATACACAGTAGTATTATCATCCAGAGATTATTCTCATACTGCAGTAATATCATCCAGAGATTATTCTCATACACTGCAGTATTATCATCCAGAGATTATTATCATACACAGCAGTATTATCATCCAGAGATTATTCTCATACACAGCAGTGTCACCATCTTCCTCTTTATTCCTGAGCTTCAGGCTCATGGCGTAAAAAATATACTTTCAGGATGACATATGTGCTCAATTCTGTCAAAATAACAGATATTTACAGCTTCTGCACCAGGGACCCTCACAAACAAAATATTTGCAGGCACACCACGGCTGGGGCACAAAGAGTTCTGTAATCCAGCTCCAGGAAAAAGGGAAAATTCTGATGTATTAACCCCTTTACCCCCAAGGGTGGTTTGCACGTTAATGACCGGGCCAATTTTTACAATTCTGACCACTGTCCCTTTATGAGGTTATAACTCTGGAATGCTTCAACGGATCCCAGTGATTCTGACATTGTTTTCTCGTGACATATTGTACTTCATGATAGTGGTAAAAATTATTTGATAGTACATGCGTTTATTTGTGAAAAAAACGGAAATTTGGCGAAAATTATGAAAATTTTGCAATTTTCCAACTTTGAATTTTTATGCAATTAAATCACAGAGATATGTCACACAAAATACTTAAAAAGCAACATTTCCCACATGTCTACTTTACATCAGCACAATTTTGGAACCAAAATTTTTTTTTGTTAGGGAGTTATAAGGATTAAAAGTTGACCAGCAATTTCTCATTTTTACAACACCATTTTTTTTTAGGGACCACATCTCATTTGAAGTCATTTTTAGGGGTCTATATGATAGAAAAATAGACCCCAAGTGTGACACCATTCTAAAAACTGCACCCCTCAAGGTGCTCAAAACCACATTCAAGAATTTATTAACCCTTCTGGTGCTTCACAGGAATTTTTGGAATGTTTAAATAAAAATGAACATTTAACTTTTTTTCACAAAAAATTTACTTCAGCTCCAATTTGTTTTATTTTACCAAGGGTAACAGGAGAAAATGGACCCCAAAAGTTGTTGTACAATTTGTCCTGAGTACACAGATACCCCATATGTGGGGCTAAACCACTGTTTGGGCGCATGGGAGAGCTCGGAAGGGAAGGAGCGCCGTTTGACTTTTCAATGCAAAATTGACAGGAATTGAGATGGGACGCCATGTTGCGTTTGGAGAGCCACTGATGTGCCTAAACATTGAAACCCCCCACAAGTGACACCATTTTGGAAAGTAGACCCCCTAAGGAACTTGTCTAGATGTGTTTTGAGCGCTTTGACCCACCAAGGGCTTCACAGAAGTTTATAATGTAGAGCCGTAAAAATAAAACAAATTTTTTCCCACAAAAATTATTTTTTAGCCCCCAGTTTTGTATTTTCCCGAGGGTAACGGGAGAAATTGGACCCCAAAATTTGTTGTCCAATTTGTCCTGAGTGCGCTGATACCCCATATGTGGGGGGGGGGGACCACCGTTTGGGCGCATGGGAGGGCTCGGAAGGGAAGGAGCTCCATTTGGAATGCAGACTTCGATGGAATGGTCTGCAGGTGTCACATTGCGTTTGCAGAGCCCCTAATGTACCTAAACAGTAGAAATCCCCCACAAGTGACACCATTTTGGAAACTAGACCCCCTAAGGAACTTATCTAGATGTGTTGTGAGAGCTTTGAACCCCCAAGTGTTTCACTACAGTTTGTAACGCAGAGCCGTGAAAATAAAAAAAAAACTTTCCCCCCAAAATTATTTTTTAGCCCCCAGTTTTGTATTTTCCCGAGGGTAAGAGGAGAAATTTGATGCCAAAAGTTGTTGTCCAATTTGTCCTGAGTACGCTGATACCCCATATGTGGGGGGGGGGAACCACCGTTTGGGCACATGGGAGGGCTCGGAAGGGAAAGAGTGCCATTTGGAATGCAGACATAGATGGAATGGTCTGCAGGCGTCACATTGCGTTTGCAGAGCCCCTAATGTACCTAAACAGTAGAAACCCCCCACAAGTGACCCCATATTGGAAACTAGACCCCCCAGGGAACTTATCTAGATGTGTTGTGAGAACTTTGAACCACCAAGTGTTTCACTACAGTTTATAACGCAGAGCCGTGAAAATAAATATTTTTTTTTCCCACAAAAATTATTTTTTAGCCCCCAGTTTTGCATTTTCCCAAGGGTAACAGGAGAAACTGGACCGCAAAAGTTGTTGTCCTATTTGTCCTGAGTACGCTGATACTGCATATGTTGGGATAAACCCCTGTTTGGGCGCACGGGAGAGCTCGGAAGGGAAGAAGCACTGTTTTACTTTTTCAACGCAGAATTGCCTGGAATTGAGATCGGACGCCGTGTCGCGTTTGGAGAGCCCCTGATGTGCCTAAACAGTGGAACCCCCCCCCCCCCCAATTATAACCGAAACCCTAATCCAAACACACCCCTAACCCTAATCCCAACAGTAACCCTAACCACACCTCTAACCCTGACACACCCCTAACCCTAATCCCAACCCTATTCCCAACCATAAATGTAATCTAAACCCTAACCGTAACTTTAGCCCCAACCCTAACCCTAACCCTAGCCCTAACCCTAGCCCTAATGGGAAAATGGAAATGAATACATTTTTTTAATTTTTCCCTAACTAAGGGGGTGATGAAGGGGGGTTTGATTTACTTTTATAGCGGGTTTTTTAGCGGATTTTTATGATTGGCAGCCGTCACACACTGAAAGACGCTTTTTATTGCAAAAAATATTTTTTGTGCTACCACATTTTGAGAGCTATAATTTTTCCATATTTTGGTCCACAGAGTCATGTGAGATCTTGTTTTTTGTGGGACGAGTTGACGTTTTTATTGGTAACATTTTCGGGCATGTGACATTTTTTGATCGCTTTTTATTCCGATTTTTGTGAGGCAGAATGACCAAAAACCAGCTATTCATGAATTTCTTTTGGAGGAGGCGTTTATACCGTTCCGCGTTTGGTAAAATTGATAAATCAGTTTTATTCTTCGGGTCAGTACGATTACAGCGACACCTCATTTATATAATTTTTTTATGTTTTGGCGCTTTTATACGATAAAAACTATTTTATAGAAAAAATAATTATTTTTGCATCGCTTTATTCTCAGGACTATAACTTTTTTATTTTTTTGCTGATGATGCTGTATGGTGGCTCGTTTTTTGCGGGACAAGATGTCGTTTTCAGTGGTACCATGGTTATTTATATCTGTCTTTTTGATCGCGTGTTATTCCACTTTTTGTTCGGCGGTATGATAATAAAGCGTTTTTTGCCTCGTGTTTTTTTTTTTTTTTTTTCTTACGGTGTTTACTGAAGGGGTTAACTAGTGGGCCAATTTTATAGGTCGGGCCGTTAAAGACGCGGCGATACTAAATATGTGTACTTTTATTGTTTTGTTTTTTTTTTATTTAGATAAAGAAATGTATTCATGGGAATAATATATATATATTTTTTTTTTTTTCATTATTTAGGAATATTTTTTTTTTTCATTTATTTTTACACACTTTGAAAAAAATTTTTTTTACTTTGTCCCAGGAGGGGACATCACAGATCGGTGATCTGACAGTTTGCACAGCACTCTGTCAGATCACCGATCTGACTTAGGCCATGTTCACACAGTGCGTTTTTTACTGCGGAACCGCAGCGGTATTGCCGCTGCGGTTCCGCAGCAGTTTTCCATGCAGGGTACATAACAATGTAACCCTATGGAAAACAGTCACTGCTGTGCACATGGTCCGTAATTTCGTTTAAAAAGCCGCGCAGAATAGCTGCGGCAAAAAAGAAGGAGCATGTCACTTCTTTTTCCTGAACCGCAGCGGTTCTGCACCCATAGACCTCCATTGTGAGGTCAAAATCGCAGTAAAACCCGCAGATCAAAAATATATCTGCGGGTTTTACTGCGATTTGATGTGCAGAACCGCTGCAGCAGGAAGTGCGGGGGAGCGGGCGGAAGTGCGTGGGCGGAGTGTGGCTGCCCCCCCGTGCTCCGATCCCGCCCCCCCCGTGCTCCGATGCCCCCCCCCCCCGTGCTCCGATGCCCCCCCCCCCAGTGCTCCGATGCCCCCCCGTGCCCTAATCTCCCCCCCTTATACTTACCCGGCGTCCCGGTGTCCGTCCGGCCGTCTTCTCCCTGGGCGCCGCCATCTTGCAAAATGGCGGGCGCATGCGCAGTGCGCCCGCCGAATCTGCCGGCCGGCAGATTCGCTCCAAAGTGCATTTTGATCACTGAGATATAACCTATCTCAGTGATCAAAATAAAAAAATAGTAAATGACACCCCCCCCCACTTTGTCACCCCCATTGGTAGGGACAATAAAAAAATTAAGAATTTTTTTTTTTTTTTTTTCACTAAGGTTAGAATAGGGGTAGGGTTAGGGTTAGGGGTAGGGTTAGGGGTAGGGGTAGGGTTAGGGGTAGGGGTAGGGTTAGGGTATTTTCAGCCATTTTAGCCCTAAAAAGCTTCCTAGGAAAAACACAGTCTCTGCATAGAAAACTGCATAAAAAAAGGATAAAAAAACGCATCAGAAAACGCATCAAAAAAGGACAAAAAAAGGACCAAAAAAAGGACCTGCGTTTTCTGCCAAGAGCTGCAGTTTTTTAAAAAAACTGTCCTGAAAAAAAAAGGATGGAAATCCTGAACGTGTGAACATACCCTTACAGTGCTGCAGGCTTCACAGTGCCTGCTCTGAGCAGCCTCTGTGAAGCCACCTCCTTCCTTGCAGGACCCGGATGACGCGGCCATCTTGGATCCGGGTCTGGAGCAGGGAGGGAGGTAGGAGACCCTCGCAGCAACGCGATCACATCTTAAGTGTGACTGCCAGGAAAAGCGGCGCTCCCGCTTTTCCTGGCAGTCACTTAAGGTTCAGCTTATGTGACACATTCCCCATACAAACGCTGCTAACCGCTTTTCTAGCAAACGAACTGAGTACATTGATTCCTTCCTTTTGGGTGTGTTCGTATACCAGTCATCACTTTACCAAAGATTCATATACAGGTTTTCTTGAAAAAGGCTTACAGGCCGAAACGTTGAAATAATTACCTGTGAATTGATGAATAGCATTGTTTTCTTCATCTCACTACGTATGCGGTGTTATATTTTTTTCCTCAAACGGATTTAACGTTATTTGAAACGTCGTTATTTGGAACGTCATTTACCACGTGATGGGAATTTCCTAATAAATTCACATGTAAATTACATTGACTTCAATTGTGTGCCGGAGTTTTTCTGTCGATACTACTATTTTTCTCCTGAGCACCTTACCTGAGGGCAGTGAGCACCTCATTTTTGTATAGATAAAAAAAACGCATGCGTCGCACAACGCAGCACAACGCATGTCCATGCGTCCCCCATGTTAAATATAGGGGCTCATGACGCATGCGTCGCCGCCGCATCGCCCGACGCAAACACGCAAAACGCTAATGTGAACGTAGCCTTAAAGATTTTTCTGTATTTTCATGACTATGAAAATTGTACATTCAAAATGAAGGCATCAAGACTATGAATTAACACATGTGGAATTATATACTTAACAAAAAAAAATGTGAAACAACTGAAAATATGTCTTATATTCTAGGTTCTTCAAAGTAGCCACCTTTTGCTTTGATGACTGCTTTGCACACTCCTGGCATTCTCTTGATGAGCTTCAAGAGGTAGTCACCGGGAATGGTCTTCCAACAATCTTGAAGGAGTTCCCAGAGATGCTTAGCACTTGTTGGCCCTTTGGCCTTCACTCTGCGGTCCAGCTCACCCCAAACCATCAGGTCGTATGGCGTAACACCCCATCACTCTCCTTCTTGGTCAAATAGCCCTTACACAGCCTGGAGGTGTGTTTGGGGTCATTGTCCTGTTGAAAAATAAATGATGGTCCAACTATACGCAAACCAGATGGAATAGCATGCTGCTGCAAGATGCTGTGGTAGCCATGCTGGTTCAGTATGCCTTAAATTTTTAATAAATCCCCAACAGTGTCACCAGCAAAGCACCCCCACACCATCACATATCCTCCTCCATGCTTCACGGTGGGAACCAGGCATGTAGAGTCCATCCGTTCACCTTTTCTGCGTCACACAAAGACATGGTGGTTGGAACCAAAGATCTCAAATTTGGACTCCTCAGACCAAAGCACAGATTTCCACTGGTCTATTGTCCATTCCATGTGTTCTTTAGCCCAAAAAAGTCTCTTCTGATTGTTGCCTGTCCTTAGCAGTGGTTTCCTAGAAGCTACTTTACCATGAAGGTCTGCTGCACAAAGTCTCCTCTTAACAGTTGTTGTAGAGATGTGTCTGCTGCTAGAACTCTGTGTGGCATTGACCTGGTCTCTAATCTGAGCTGCTGTTAACCTGCGATTTCTGAGGCTGGTGACTTGGATAAACTTATCCTCAGAAGCAGAGGTGACTCTTGGTCTTCCTTTCCTGGGGCGGTCCTCATGTGAGCCAGTTTCTTTGTAGCGCTTGATGGTTTTTGCCACTGCACTTGGGAACACTTTCAAAGTTTCCCCAATTTTTTGGACTGACTGACCTTCATTTCTTAAAGTAATGATGGCCACTCGTTTTTCTTTACTTATTTGCTTTTTTCTTGCCATAATACAAATTCTCACAGTCTATTCAGTAGGACTATCAGCTGTGCATCCACCAGACTTCTACACAACACAACTGATGGGCCCAACTACATTTATAAGGCAAGAAATCCCACTTATTAAACCTGAGAGGGCACACCTGTGAAGTGAAAACCATTCCCGGTGACTACCTCTTGAAGCTCATCAAGAGAATGCCAAGAGTGTGCAAAGCAGTCATCAAAGCAAAAGGTGGCCACTTTGAAGAACCTAGAATATAAGACCTATTTTCAGTTGTTTCACACTTTTTTGTTAAGTATATAATTCCACATGTGTTAATTCATAGTTTTGATGCCTTCAGTGTGAATTTACAATTTTCATAGTCATGAAAATACGGAAAAATCTTTAAATGAGAAGGTGTGTCCAAACTTTTGGTCTGTACTGTGTGTATATATATATATATATATATATTTTATTTATTTATTTCATTCCATGGAGATCCAAATGACAGAAAAATATATGTACCAGCGAATAACTCTGATCTCCTACTGCAGAGCACATCATCAGGGGAAAAATGGAGGAGAATGAGAATACCACTCCTGACTTATAGTATAACCATTATCTATTCCAGCTACGAGCCAACAGTGACCTCCCCTCATCAAACCCAGCCGCCATGAACAAGGAAAAGGGTGAGTAGTGTAGCAGATTTATTCTTTTACATAGGCAGTATTATAGTAGCTATATTCTTTTACATAGGGGCAGTATTATAGTAGTTATATTCTTGTACATAGGGACAGTATTATAGTAGTTATATTCTTGTACATACGGGCAGTATTATAGTAGTTATATTCATGTACATAGGGGCAGTATTATAGTAGTTATATTTTTTTACATAGGGGCAGTGTTATAGTAGTGATATTCTTGTACATAGGGGCAGTATTATAGTAGTTATATTCTTGTACATAGAGGCAGTATTATAGTAGTTATATTCTTGTACACAGGAGCAGTATTATAGTAGTTATATTCTTGTACATAGAGGCAGTATTATAGTAGTTATATTCTTGTACATAGGAGTATTATAGTAGTTATATTCTTGTACATAGGGGCAGTATTATAGTAGCTATATTATTGTACATAGGAGCAGTATTATAGTAGTTATATTCTTGTATATAGGGGCAGTATTATAGTAGTTATATTCTTGTACATAGGAGCAGTATTATAGTAGTTATATTCTTGTATATAGGGGCAGTATTATAGTAGTTATATTCTTGTACATAGGGGGCAGTATTATAGTAGTTATATTCTTGTACATACGGGGCAGTATTATAGTAGTTATATTGTACATAGGAGTATTATAGTAGTTATATTCTTGTACATAGGAGTATTATAGTAGTTATATTCTTGTACATAGGGGGCAGTATTATAGTAGTTATATTCTTGTACATACGGGGCAGTATTATAGTAGTTATATTGTACATAGGAGTATTATAGTAGTTATATTCTTGTACATAGGAGTATTATAGTAGTTATATTCTTGTACGTAGAGAGCAGTATTATAGTAGTTATATTCTTGTACATAGGGGCAGTATTATAGTAGTTATATTCTTGTACATAGGAGCAGTATTATAGTAGTTATATTCTTGTACGTAGAGAGCAGTATTATACTAGTTATATTCTTGTACATAGGGGCAGTATTATAGTAGTTATATTCTTGTACACAGGGGGCAGTATTACTATTATTATCTGATGTGTCTTCTCGGCAGACAAAGCTGGAAACTCAGAGAAGGTTGAGGAGGAAATAGACATTGATCTGAATGCTCCGGAAACAGAAAAAGCGGCGCTGGCTATTCAGAACAAATTTCGCCGTTTTCAGAAGAGGAAGCAAGACCCGAGCCCATGATTACATCACTGCCGTCCTTTTGTGTTGATTCTACACTTCCTTCTATAATGAACATGCCAGACAAAAAGTGGGGCATCATATCTACAGCCCCCCAACACTACCCACCCTTCCCTCACCCTTAATTTATTATGAATGCTTAAGACGGTGGCCACTGCAACCCTCGGATGGACCATCTGGTGGCCGCCGTGTACATACACTCCTCGGTATAGTCAGTCCAATAGACGAGAGACTTTTATACGATGTAAGAAGATGATGACTTTATGGCAGCGCTGTCATGGCAGCTGTGGTCTTGTGTTGAGGCATGTGTTCTGGGGTCCTCCCCTTATATCTAGGCATGTTCCCCGTATCTTAAACTGCACTTGTCATCTGAAATCGCCATGGACCAGACCAATAATCAGATACACTTAAAAATGTGCATCATATTTATTAATGTATTTGCCATTTTCGGGCCCTAGGAATGGGGGTTATCCCTTTCGTATGGCACCCAGTTCTTATCCTGATGTGCAGAGACCCCCAGTGCTGACTGCAGGAAGGTGCAGCAGCAGCTGCTCTGGCTCTGACTGTCTGGTCACTATTAAGTAACCCTCACTTGGTGTATCATTGTTAGGACTCAGCTGCCATCTGGTGGCCGTTCTTCAGAATGCACCTGCGGTAAATTTCCCATCGTTGAGCAAGAGTTCGCCCCATAATCTCCCCATCCTCGGCCCCCTCTCACACCTCCAGACCCAACTGTGGGTTCTCACATTTTTGAAATCTTTTAGCATGTTTAATTAATAAAATTATTTAAAACTAAAAGTTCTGTTTTTTTTTTTGTTTTTTTTTTAAAATTAAGCAAAAAAAGAGAAACATCCTGTAATGGTGTAACACTCTGCAGGGTAAATCCGAGGAGCGAGGGTCTGCAGAATAGTAATGAAGTAATGAGACGAGCTGATTTTCGGGGTGTAAGTTTATTAATGGTCCTGATGCCGGTGGTTTGTACAAGGGTCACATATTTACATACATATACACACACATCGGACGTTGCTATGGATGGTTCGGATTGGGGAGCATTGTTGGCAACACCACAGTGTTTGCAGTGCAGCCATATTGGAAGTCCCAGGATGCTTTGCTGCTGCCGGAGACCCCAGTGACCTCGGTGATCGTCAAGTCTGGTCTGTCCGCTATGAATAGGCTTTGATCATTACACATCAGCAATGCAGAAAATTCAGAAAAAAAGTCATAAAAAATAACAATGTAAATCCGGTTAACTCTCAGTCACGAGGGGCTGAACATAGAAACGATGATTTCACCAAAATATGGAAACAGGAAACGTCATTCTGGATCAGTTTCCAGCACAGCACCATGAACGATGGAAGACGAGACGAGAATATCCTGATAGTGACGCTACGCGAAGACCTGCAGGGAACTCAAGAAGGCCGGAGGAAGTGGGATAGGGGGCTAATGAGCAACGCTGGGCGGATAGTCTGATAATTACAGTAGAGGTATCATACTGGGGTGTAAAGAAAAACATACTGGGCTTATAGTCTGATATTTACGGTATAAGTATTACTCTGTCAGGTACAATGGAGTATAATAAAGCATAGTGGCCCTATATTCTGATATATATGGTATAAGTATTACACTGTCAGACTGGAGTATAACAAAGGCTAGTGGCCCTATATTCTAATATTTATGTTCTAAGTATTACACTGTCAGTTGTAAGGACATGTAATAAAGCATACTGGCCCTGCATTCTGATATTTACGGTGCAAGTATTACACTGGCGTAATAAAGTATAGTTGTCCTATATTCTAATATTTACAGTAACAGGGTGGTGCTATATATGAGCACCCAATCAGAGGCTCCCAGAGTGATTCTGGTGATATATTCTGTCATTTACGGTATCGGGGAAAGCTTTATATTCTAGGATTTACGGGATATAAAGTTAGATCTAGGTGTCCTGGCCTAGATGAAAGTCTTGGAGTTAGAGTCTCATGCTGGGTTTTCTATTCTAATTTATACGGTAAGCATTGGCGCTTTCTGGGAGTTGAGAAGCGATGCTGCTCTTACATTTGGAGACTTACAGTATGTAATTTAGTGCGTGTGGTGTTATCACCCTATCATCACTTTAAACACATTAGAGCCTATATTCTGGGATTTACGGTACCGGTTATTAACACCTTCTATTGACCCCAGTGGATGCTGCAGTTGGCCTGTGCAGCACCTTAGGGGTTAGCAGAAGCCATTAAAGCTTTAACAACCACTGATTGGCCACGAAGGGGTTAAAGCTGTAGAAATATTGCCCTGGAGAGAGGCAGAGAGGGCGATACTTGTACACGAGCCACAAGGCCACAGCAGGCGGCTGGAGATTGTGGTCAGATCAGGCATCATCATAAAGTGTTACCTGATTGGCCAAGATCTCAGGCCCCTCCCATTAGGAGCCAAAAATCCCAGATCTGGGTGATTACCACAATTTTTATGGATTGCATTGCAGCCACCCCTAGGGTGATAGACGGCGCCCCCGCTGGTCTGGAGGAGTCCTAATTTGATTCTTGGTTTCTCAGAAAGTTCTTGCTAGTTTCCCGCAGGGAAGGTACGATACGGATCACACATACAGGTTATTATAAGGCATTAGCCGTGGCAGGAGGCCAGTGGGGACCCATGGGAAGGATTGGGGGTATGACCCCGTGATACGCCTTCTCGCCCGGGTCCTCGCCGGCCTCCACTAGATTAAGGGTGTTTCTCTGAGTCACTTTTGATTAAATTCTTGAGGGCGTTTTTGAGGCTGTTCTTACTGGGAGACTTTACCGCGGCTCGGCGGGGCTGGTCCCCGTCCTCGTCCCCCCGCAGCTCCATCTCGATGGTATAGATCACCTTGGAGCTGCGGGGGGACTCCGTATCTGCCTTATGTGTACCTTCCCTGCCTGCTAATTGCTATTTCTTGCGGGAGTCGCCCAGCCCTTTGGGTTTCTTGTCGCTGGATTTGAAGCTCCTGGTTTGGTCGAGCATGGAGAGAAGCGGTGTCTGGAAAAGCAAGGAAGAAAGGGTTAAATAGTCACATCCAAAGCTGCACTCACATACCTGCTATTAGACCTATTAATGTGCAGGAACTCACAGCTCACTACTACCACCTGCTGGTACAGTGTCTCTAATACACTACAAACTGGAGTATAATAATATCAATATATCCTAAATTAAATAGCTGTTAGACACTTCCAATAATGGACATCAAAAAATGTCTGTGGGTGGCATAGTTACCCCTAGACAAGAAGAGATTCCAACCAAAAATAAATAAAAATTAGTGATGAGTGAATATATTCGTTACTCGAGATTTCTCGAGCACGCTCGGGGGTCCTCCGAGTATTTTTTAGTGCTCGGAGATTTAGTTTTCATTGCCGCAGCTGAATGATTTACATCTGTTAGCCAGATTGATTACATGTGGGGATTCCCTAGCAACCAGGCAACCCCCACATGTACTTATGCTGGCTAACAGATGTAAATCATTCAGCTGCGGCAATGAAAACTAAATCTCCGAGCACTAAAAGATACTCGGAGGACACCCGAGCATGCTCGAGTAATGAGTATATTCGCTCATCAATAATAAAAATCAATATTTATTAATGTATATGTATTAAAATAAATAGATAAAACAGACAGGGCTGAAAAACCTTGAAATATGGAGGGAGAGGCACAGAAAAAATACCGGAGTACCAGAGTGGAATAAATACAAACCAATAAATCCCTGAAGAATTACTGAAAAATTAATAGGAACTTATAGAGCATGCAACAACTCTATGCCACTAGTACAAAATCAATTTATTGTCCCTGGGGAGGACAGTAATCAAAATGCAGTGATTAATATAATACTAAGGTATATAGTCACAAGTCACATAATGCAAGCTGTCTGGCACGTGATGCACCATGAACCATGATAGCTGATGCATCAATGTCAATATATTAATGTACCACAGTATCTACTGTATCAATCTTGTAATCACCAGCAAATATGCTCAAATAGATCAAAACATGAGACGCCCATTACCTCAAAGTGGCAAATGTTGCTGGCCAGTAGCAGTAGAGTATACTCTATGAGGGGGGCTGCATTATACTGTGTGTGTGGAGGGCTGCAGTATACTCTATGAGGGGGGCTGCATTATACTCTGAGGGGACTGCATTATACTGTGTGTGTGGAGGGCTGCAGTATACTCTATGAGGGGGGTTGCAGTATACTCTGAGGGGACTGCATTATACTGTGTGTGTGGAGGGCTGCAGTATACTCTATGAGGGGGGCTGCATTATACTCTGAGGGGACTGCATTATACTGTGTGTGTGGAGGGCTGCAGTATATACTCTATGAGGGGGGTTGCAGTATACTCTATGAAAGGGGCTGCAGTATACCCTGAGGGAGGCTGCATTATACTCTGAGGGGGACTGCATTACACTGTGTGTGTGTGTGGGGGGGGGTCTGCAATATACTCTGTGTGTTGCTGCAGTATACTCTATGAGGGGGTTGCAGTATACTCTGTGTGCGGGGATGCAGTATACTGTATGAGGGATGTTGCAGTATACCTTATGAGGGGGGCTGCATTATACTGTGTGTGGCAGGCTGCAGTATACTCTATTAGGTGGGGTTGCAGTATACTCTATGAGGGGGCTGCAGTATACTCTGAGTGGGGCTGCATTATACTCTGAGGGGACTGCATTATACTGTGTGTGTGGGGGGCTGCAGTATACTCTATGAGGGGGGTGCAGTATATTCTGTGAGGGGGGCTGCAGTATACCCTGAGGGGGCTGCATTATACTCTGAGGGGACTGCATTATACTGTGTGTGTGGGGTGCTGCAATATTCTCTATGAGGGGAGCTGCAGTATACTCTGAGGGGGTTGCAGTATACTCTGAGGGGGGCTGCAGTATTCTCTATGGGAGGCTGCAGTATACTCTGAGGGGGCTCCATTATACTCTATCAAGGACCATGAGGAGTGCATTATACTGTGTGTGTGTGTGAGGTTGCAGAATTCTCTATGAGGGGGGCTTCAGTACACTCTGGGGGTGGGCTGCAGCATACTGTGAAGGGGGTTGCATTATACTGTATCGAGGACTATCTGTCCCCATCATTCTTTCTCAGCCGGTGTAAAGAAACTCAGGAACAGGCGTCTAACAACTTCAATGTCGTCGATCACGCTCGTTTAATGGCCTGAACTCTGCACCTGTAAATACAGCTGAAATGTTTGTGAGATGTGGAATATGCGAGCATTTGGGGCCCCACTTTAAACTTTTGCCCAGGGCCCCACGTTCTCTAAAACCGGCCTTGGGTGTTACTGGAGTATCAGATGTTATACAGCTCTGGATGTGACTGGAGTAGAAGATATGACATGTATATGGATGCGTGTAGCATACAGTACTTGCAGCTTTGGCTGTGACTGAAGTGCTACAATATAATGCAGCTCTGGGTGCGACTGCAGTATAACATATGATGTGTATGTGTTGCAGGTCTGGGTGTGACTGGAGTAGGAGATATGACATGTATATGGATTTGTCTAGCATGTAGAACTTGCAGCTTTGCATGTGACTGGAGTTTATAGGGCATCACGCCTGACACTGGGGCACTGCTGGCCTCCCACTCACCTGTCTGCTGCCTTTTGAGCCTCTGGTTAATTTGTGAAGTTTTCCTCTTTCTAGGGCACTGTAAAGAAAACATGGCAGTCGTCAGTGAGGGGAGACAGAGAGAGGTGACAGCCTGGCCCTCACTCAGTGCCTGCCTGGCCCTCACTCAGTGCCCGCCTGCACCCACCTGAGCTGGCGCTGCACCCGGATCTGCCTCCGCAGCCAGCAGTAACGTATGAGGTATGCCAGGAGCGCCACAATGATCACCAGCCCCAGGGCGGCTCCAATAATGATGCCGAGCACCATGCCAGCGCGGACGGGTCCTGGGGGGAGGATGGTAGTGTTAGTGTCATGTGTGCCCACCTGTGCCCGTGCCTTGGGGGCAGGGTCGGTTCCTCACCTTTGTCGTAGACCAGCAGGTGCACAAAGGACGACTTCCCCACTACGTCCGGTGGGTTCTTCACATCGCAGGTGAAGGTCCCGTTGTCGCCATATTCCAGGTTGTGGACCACGATGGAGCCATCCTTGCTCCGGGGGTAGCCCACCCACTCGATTCGATCCTTAAAGATGCCCGTGTCGTCTATGTGCGCCTGTCCCTTGGAGTAGTGAAATATCTGCAGGAGACAAAGACCAAGTGTCCATGTTGGATTTAAAGGGACAGAATGCAGGGTGCTGCTGTTCCCTGTTATCAGCCAGTCTTACCGAGTACGTGCTTCTGCTGTTGTCAGGCTGGTAGTGCCAGGTGACGGAGATGTCGTCTGAGATCCATTCACTGGACCAGAACGTGCAGGAGAGGTGGGCCTGCGAGCCGACCGTGCCGTGTACCTCGCGGGCCGTGTAAACCTCAATGGCCAGGGCCGGCGGCAGCGCTGCGGGGCAAAGAAGATGTCAGAGCAGCAGAGACCCCCAGGGAAAGCAGACACAGGGCCGTATTTTTTCCTAAATTTCCACAAACGTCTACCCGACATCAGATATAAACTTTTCTTTTATCACAATAACACAAATTTGATAGAAATTTTCATATTTTGAAAACAATCAACAACAAAAAAACAAAGAACAGAGTTCTATTTGTAAATATTCTTTATAAGTTCCCAAGTCTTAAAGTGACGGTGCACACAGGCATTACTGGACCAAAAGGAGACTGTCAGCAAGCAGGCAAGCTGCTCTGTGGTGGATGGTCTTAGGTCTGGGAACTGCACCGCTCCCATTCGCTGGACCCCCCGGAGGACGAGGGACCTCACAAAGTACCCAGTGTGCAGGTTCACATTCCGCACAATACACAGCCATGTTAGCATCTGTCAGAAGCAGCTAGCCTACCTGCTGACGGTTTCCAGACAGCACTAGCTTTATATACACCTCCCGGATACAAAACATCTCGCCATAAATACGCAGCTGTGACCGCAGACAATTACATCTACGCCAAACATGGCGGCCGCCGCATACGACAGAACGGCTACGGATACGTATCACCGTGGTCACCGGCCCACTGTTCATTATGTGACTAGGAGCGAGGACTTACTCAGAGCGGAGAGCACTACAAGGCCCAGCAGGCAGCGGGAGGAGGTCAGCGATTCCATTGGTCGTCCAGTAGTGGGAGAGTCATAGGAGAAGCCCAGAAACCCTGAGATCCCGTGGCTGTGGAGTCCGGGAGGGACAGCGGGATCCTGCCTTAAAAACCCCAAAGGGGAGGAAGGGAAATCTTCTCCCCCGCAGACGACCAATCACAGGAGGGGGAGAGGAGCGAACAATGGAGACTGAGACCGGGCACCAGGGGGCAGCGAGGGGCAAAGAGACCACCAGGGATAGAAAGACTGTATCCCATCCTACCATGTGTATCTAATCCATCATGCCATACTGTTCTGGTGTATCTAATCCATCAGGTGTGATACTGTCCTGGTGTATCTAATCCATCAGGTGTGATACTGTCCTGGTGTATCTAATCCATCAGGTGTGATACTGTCCTGGTGTATCTAATCCATCAGGTGTGATACTGTCCTGGTGTATCTAATCCATCAGGTGTGATACTGTCCTGGTGTATCTAATCCATCAGGTGTGATACTGTCCTGGTGTATCTAATCCATCAGGTGTGATACTGTCCTGGTGTATCTAATCCATCAGGTGTGATACTGTCCTGGTGTATCTAATCCATCATGTGTTATACGGTCCTGGTGTATCTAATCCATCATGTGTTATACGGTCCTGGTGTATCTAATCCATCAGGTGTGATACTATCCTGGTGTATCTAATGCAGCATGTTTTATACTATCCTGGTGTATCTAACTCATCGTGTGATATTGTCCAAGTGTATCTAATCCATCAGGTGTGATTTTGCCCTGGTGTATCTAATCCATCATGTGTGATACCATCCTGGTATATCTGATCCATCATGTGATACTGTCCTGATGTATCTAATCCATCATGTGTGATACTGTCCTGGTGTATCTAATCCATCATATTTGATGCTGTCCTGATGTATCTAATCCATCATGTGTGATACCAAGGAGAAACTATCCTGGTGTATCTAACTCATCATGTGATAGTGTCCTGGCGAATGTAATGCGTCAGGTGTGATACTGCCCTGGTGTATCTAATCTATTATACAATACTATCCTGGTGTATCTAATCCGTTATACGATACTATCCTGATATATCTAATCCATCATGTGTGATACTGTCCTGGTGGATCTAATGTATCAGGTGTGATACTGCACTGGTGTATCTAATCCATCTTGTTTGATACTGTCATGCTGTATGTATCTAATCCTGCACTACTATACATCCCGGTTGGTGCATGTGGTTGCCATGGTTACAGACTTACACACGACTCCTTTCTCCAGTAGATCCGCCCTCCAGTCAGTAACCACGCCTTCCTCAGAATTCGACCAATGACAACGCGGCAGGCGACACTACTGCGCGCGTGTCCAGGGCGGTGACGTCACTGGGACAAGATGGCGGCGCTGTTATTGAGGTGACTTTAGTCGGTGATATTGGGGGGTCGGTGCTGTGGGGGAGGGGGCTGCAGTGCGCGGAGGTAAGGGGCCAGCAGTGTGGAGGAGGGGATCACCTGCGTGTGCAGTAAGCTTCGAGGGGCAAAGGTTAAAGTTAACGTGCTCGGGGGTCACCGTGTTGTACCTGGGGATGTAGTGCCCCGATTATTAGACAAACATGGGAGGGATGTGTGTGGGAGGGGGTTCAAACCACTTAAAGGTGTTCTCCACCGGTTCACATTGCGTTATGGGCGTCCGTAAGGCCGGTTTCATATTTGCGGTTGTGTCCGCAGCGTTTCTTCTGCAATTATCCACATGCGTCATGTTACACCGGTATAACGCGGTGTAACGTAGTCCGGTAACACCACCATTGAATGCAATGTCGGACGTATCGCTAGCGCACGCCAATGGGCGTGTGCTGGCGACGTGCCGTCATTGAGTGACGGACCCGAGACGCGGGCTGCAGCGTTTCCGGGTCCATCACTGTTAGGCTAGGTTCACACTAGCGTTGCGCCGCCCTGCGTCGGCGACGCAACGCGCGACGCACGTAAAAACGCGCGCAAACGCGCGCGCGTTTTGCGACGCGTGCGTCGTTTTTGACGAAAATCGGACGCACAGAAAATGCTACATGTAGCGTTTTCTTGCGTCCGACGCTAGCGTCGGAAACGACGCACGTGGCGAAAAACGCCACCAAAACAACACACGCGTCCCCTATGTTAAACATAGGGGCGCGTCGCCGACGCAACGGCGGCGCAACGCTAATGTGAACGTAGCCTTAGCGCAGATAGAGCTAGCAGATGCTCCGTCTGCGCTAGCGTGCTGCCATAATGGCACTTGCGTTAACAGCAGCCCGTTAACGTATTTGTTAAACGGGCTGCTATTAACGCAATGTGAACCCATTATCCTTCCACATGGGGGGGCTGCGGACGGCACCGCTCCCGTGTATATGGAGGGGCTCCCTGGGGTGCGGATGGCACCGCTCCCGTGTATATGGAGGGGCTCCCTGGGGTGTGGATGGCACCGCTCCCGTGTATATGGAGGGGCTCCCTGGGGTGTGGATGGCACCGCTCCCGTGTATATGGAGGGGCTCCCTGGGGTGTGGATGGCACCGCTCCCGTGTATATGGAGGGGCTCCCCGGGGTGTGGATGGCACCGCTCCCGTGTATATGGAGGGGCTCCCCGGGGTGCGGATGGCACCGCTCCCGTGTATATGGAGGGACTCCCCGGGGTGCGGATGGCACCGCTCCCGTGTATATGGAGGGGCTCCCCGGGGTGTGGATGGCACCGCTCCCGTGTATATGGAGGGGCTCCCCGGGGTGTGGATGGCACCGCTCCCGTGTATATGGAGGGGCTCCCCGGGGTGCGGATGGCACCGCTCCCGTGTATATGGAGGGGCTCCCCGGGGTGCGGATGGCACCGCTCCCGTGTATATGGAGGGGCTCCCCGGGGTGCGGATGGCACCGCTCCCGTGTATATGGAGGGGCTCCCCGGGGTGTGGATGGCACCGCTCCCGTGTATATGGAGGGGCTCCCCGGGGTGCGGATGGCACCGCTCCCGTGTATATGGAGGGGCTCCCCGGGGTGCGGATGGCACCGCTCCCGTGTATATGGAGGGGCTCCCCGGGGTGCGGATGGCACCGCTCCCGTGTATATGGAGGGGCTCCCCGGGGTGCGGATGGCACCGCTCCCGTGTATATGGAGGGGCTCCCCGGGGTGCGGATGGCACCGCTCCCGTGTATATGGAGGGGCTCCCCGGGGTGCGGATGGCACCGCTCCCGTGTATATGGAGGGGCTCCCCGGGGTGCGGATGGCACCGCTCCCGTGTATATGGAGGGGCTCCCCGGGGTGCGGATGGCACCGCTCCCGTGTATATGGAGGGGCTCCCCGGGGTGCGGATGGCACCGCTCCCGTGTATATGGAGGGGCTCCCCGGGGTGCGGATGGCACCGCTCCCGTGTATATGGAGGGGCTCCCCGGGGTGTGGATGGCACCGCTCCCGTGTATATGGAGGGGCTCCCCGGGGTGTGGATGGCACCGCTCCCGTGTATATGGAGGGGCTCCCCGGGGTGTGGATGGCACCGCTCCCGTGTATATGGAGGGGCTCCCCGGGGTGTGGATGGCACCGCTCCCGTGTATATGGAGGGGCTCCCGGGGGTGTCGACACACTTTTCATGCCCCCAAATTGTGACATCATCTAGTAGTGGAGATGCCCTGTGTGACCCAGACTTCTGCTTCTTCCATCAGACACAGCGCGTGGCGATGCCTGAGCTCCCCGCTCCGCCCAGGCCTATGCCTCCGAAAGTAAGTGTCCCCCTTTGTGGATGATCGCTGTCCTGTGACACAACACTAGAATGCTGATTTAAAGGGGTCTTCCTTGTGTTTTTTTCAGCACTGTTCCCATGGGGACGTCGGCCAAGCAGGAGATGGATCGCTTCTGGGACAAGAATGCCCGGCTGAGCCGCCCCGTGTCTCCCCATATCTCGATCTATAAGTAAGACATATTGCCACCTGCACAGCCCGCTCCTCCAGGACCCAGCAGCAGACATTCCTCGGCGGCACTAGGTGGGCATCACCGTGCCTTGTGCCAGGGAAAGTTGTCCCTTCAGCAAGTGCCGGGCCGGCGGCCGCATTGTTCTTCCGCCCTCTCGCATACCGGCTCCATGAATGACCCTGCTATGTGAGACGAGGGGTGAGGATGGCAGCGGCTCCCCCTCACAGCATTCCTGACACCATCCCCACTGGAGAATGTGCCATCGCTGCCCCCCACCCACCGCCGCCAGTATCACTCGCAATTTATATCTACAGCTTTGGTTAATTTTGGATCCAGATTTGTATTTATGACCCTAAAGTAAATTGGCGTTTACTAAAGGCCCACCCGAATCCCAGCCATGTACATAATGTGTGTTCTGTCCACTGTTGGACAACTGCATGAAGAGCAATTTCCCGTGACATGGGAGCTCCCATGATACACTGCACAGCGGACGATGTAGTGTGTACAGTGCTCCCTGATCCTGAGGGTTGTCAGGAAAGTGGTAAATGAGTGCAGCTCAGTATGTGACTATATCCCCGTAATATACACCGTACTGTAGGGGGCAGCTGTGAGATGGAAATCTGCAGAATTGTGAGCACAGATCTGGATGTGACTGGAGCTCAGGACCTGATATCCGTCTGTACTGACCACTGGCTCTTTTCTCTTCACAGATGGTCTTTGCCCATGATGATGTCCATCACGCACAGAGGAACGGGGGTCGCCTTGAGTGCTGGTGAGTGCCGGAGATTGGGTGGTGGCCATATTTGTTCTGTATTATACCATGTGCACAGAGGGGGGCACCACAAACCCCTCCGCCTTGTATGATCGCCCTGTCCTTCTCAGGTGTGTCGCTGTTTGGCCTGGCCGCCCTGGTTCTCCCTGGAGACTACGCCTCGTACCTGGACCTCATCAAGTCTCTGAGCCTCGGCCCAGCGCTCATCTACTCTGCCAAGTTTGCCATTGCTTTCCCTGTCATGTATCACACGTGGAACGGCATCCGCCACCTGGTGAGTGTCGGTATTGGCCTAGATGCTTCGTGCTCTTAGTCACAGCCAAAGCTATATCTACTCGTCTGTTGTTCTCCCATCTCCAGAGCAGAGGGAAGAAATAACGATGCAGCTTTGGATGTAACTGGAGTAGAGGGAATCAGTGTCCCGGCAATGACCTTCTCCTTTTTTACACAGGCCTGGGACCTCGGCAAAGGTTTTAAGATCCCTGAGGTGTACCAGACGGGCTACATCGTGCTGGCGCTCACCCTCCTGTCTGCGGCGGGCGTAGCTTCCCTGTGATCCAAAGAATCCTTCATTGCTTCTAATTGGGATTTCTAGGGTCTTATCCAATGGCCCCCATGTCAATATTCCACTCTGCCATAAGCCCCTCCAAAGACAAAGGTGCCCCTCCATTGGCTATTAAAGGGAAATGTCTCGAAACCAAGGATTGTCTCTCTGACCCATTCTGCATGATCGGAGTCCACGCCCATCACCCGAACACACAAAGGACCCCATTGTCCTGGTTTATTGTGGGAAGGGAATTAAAATTCCACAATTCGCGTGGGGAGCAAGGAAAGGACAATTGTAAGACCGAGGGATGGCGACACGGATCTTAGTATCAAGGGGTTATGTATTTAAAGGGATTGGTTACATCCCACTCATTGTTAGACCAGGCTATACCCCTTTTAAAAACAGTTATGTTCTGGGTTTGCTGGGGACATTCCCACTGTGGAAAGTGAATTATTGGCCTGGTAGAGACCTGGCAGTCTACTTTCAGCTTCACATGTAGAGGCTACGAAAGTGGATCATTCCCCTTTAACCCTGGCTATTACATAGAAGGGAATACGTTTCCTCACTATTAGGTGAAATAGTTCATATAGCTCTTCTTCACTTTAGGGGAGTCACGTCCCCCCCCCCCCCCCATTTCTATGCCTGAAAGGTGAGAAAATGAAACTTTTTTTTGAATCAATAAAATATATTGTGTAAGAGAAGTGTCTGTCGTCCTCCTCGCAGAACCCCCCTCTATGATCTCCGGCCGCCGCAGACACATGAGACATTGTCCGCAGGAATGATCATGTCTCTGAAGAATGTAGAGGGGGTGGTGCAGCCCCCTTAGTGCTGGACACAGACTGTGGTTCTGACCATTATTAACCCAGTGCTGGAGAGAACTCCGCACTGTGCCCACCAAGTGGCATTTCACACACATTAACGCCCTCTTGGGGTAATATGTGGTAAAACAGTGAGTGATGTGTCACATACTGAGGAAGCCTCCATTTAACTAATACCTGGGGTAGCTGAGATACAGGTCGCTGTTTATTAAAGTCGTCACAGAGTGCGGGCTGCAATCACTCCCCCTCTCTTGGGGTCCGGTGTGACTGGGGTGGTCACTCTCTCTTCATATGTTACTTGTAAATTATAATGAAATAGGACAGGCTGTTCTCTGGTTTAATGAGGATTTACAATGGCAGCTTGACGTACTCAATCGTCCCCTGGACTCATGGGTGCCTCATGATGACTTCCTCGGCCTTCATTGGGGCTGGCACGGGGCTGTTGCGCCCCTTTCTGGGGGGTGCCCTTCTGAATGAGACCAGCACGGCTGCTGCAGATCTTCATCTTTTTTTCTGTGAGAGGAACCTGTTGGTCCAATTAAGAGAGTTCCTAAAGTGATCAGATGGCCATCTTAAAAGGACAGTGTTACAATTGCAGACCTGAGGCAGGTCATAATTGACGCCTCTCCATTATTAATCTGGCTTAATGTCACCTTACAATAGCAAGGTGGCATTAACCCTTCATTACCCCATATCCCACCGCTACACGGGAATGGGAAGAGAGTGGCCAAGTGCCAGAATAGGCGCATCTTCCAGATGTGCCTTTTCTGGGGTGGCTGGGGGCAGGTGTTTTTAGCCGGGGGGGGGGGCAATAACCATGGACCCTCTCCAGGCTATTAATATCTGCCCTCAGTCACTGGCTTTACTACTCTGGCGGAGAAAATTGTGCGGGAGCCCACGTCAATTTTTTCCGCCATTTAACCCCTTAATTTACTAGCTAGAACGGCCAAATTTTGCATAGACACACTACTAACAGTAGTGTGGAATATGCAAAAAAAAATGGGGATATGAGATGGTTTACTGTATGTAATCATGTCTCATATCATGTCGGGTTTAGGAAGGAGATAGCAAAAGCCGGTAATTGAATGATATATATATACAGTGGGGCAAAAAAGTATTTAGTCAGTCAGCAATAGTGCAAGTTCCACCACTTAAAAAGATGAGAGGCGTCATAGGTAGACCTCAACTATGGGAGACAAACTGAGAAAAAAAAATCCAGAAAATCACATTGTCTGTTTTTTTAACATTTTATTTGCATATTATGGTGGAAAATAAGTATTTGGTCAGAAACAAAATTTCATCTCAATACTTTGTAATATATCCTTTGTTGGCAATGACAGAGGTCAAACGTTTTCTGTAAGTCTTCACAAGGTTGCCACACACTGTTGTTGGTATGTTGGCCCATTCCTCCATGCAGATCTCCTCTAGAGCAGTGATGTTTTTGGCTTTTCGCTTGGCAACACGGACTTTCAACTCCCTCCAAAGGTTTTCTATAGGGTTGAGATCTGGAGACTGGCTAGGCCACTCCAGGACGTTGAAATGCTTCTTACGAAGCCACTCCTTCGTTGTCCTGGCGGTGTGCTTTGGATCATTGTCATGTTGAAATACCCAGCCACGTTTCATCTTCAATGCCCTTGCTGATGGAAGGAGGTTTGCACTCAAAATCTCACGATACATGGCCCCATTCATTCTTTCATGTACCCGGATCAGTCGTCCTGGCCCCTTTGCAGAGAAACAGGCCCAAAGCATGATGTTTCCACCACCATGCTTTACAGTAGGTATGGTGTTTGATGGATGCAACTCAGTATTCTTTTTCCTCCAAACACGACAAGTTGTGTTTCTACCAAACAGTTCCAGTTTGGTTTCATCAGACCATAGGACATTCTCCCAAAACTCCTCTGGATCATCCAAATGCTCTCTAGCAACCTTCAGACGGGCCCGGACATGTACTGGCTTAAGCAGTGAGACACGTCTGGCACTGCAGGATCTGAGTCCATGGTGGCGTAGTGTGTTACTTATGGTAGGCCTTGTTACATTGGTCCCAGCTCTCTGCAGTTCATTCACTAGGTCCCCCCGCGTGGTTCTGGGATTTTTGCTCACCGTTCTTGTGATCATTCTGACCCCACGGGGTGGGATTTTGCGTGGAGCCCCAGATCGAGGGAGATTATCAGTGGTCTTGTATGTCTTCCATTTTCTAATTATTGCTCCCACTGTTGATTTCTTCACTCCAAGCTGGTTGGCTATTGCAGATTCAGTCTTCCCAGTCTGGTGCAGGGCTACAATTTTGTTTCTGGTGTCCTTTGACAGCTCTTTGGTCTTCACCATAGTGGAGTTTGGAGTCAGACTGTTTGAGGGTGTGCACAGGTGTCTTTTTATACTGATAACAAGTTTAAACAGGTGCCATTACTACAGGTAATGAGTGGAGGAAAGAGGAGACTCTTAAAGAAGAAGTTACAGGTCTGTGAGAGCCAGAAATCTTGATTGTTTGTTTCTGACCAAATACTTATTTTCCCCCATAATATGCAAATAAATTGTTAAAAAAACAGACAATGTGATTTTCTGGATTTTTTTTTCTCAGTTTGTCTCCCATAGTTGAGGTCTACCTATGATGTAAACTACAGACGCCTCTCATCTTTTTAAGTGGTGGAACTTGCACTATTGCTGACTGACTAAATACTTTTTTGCCCCACTGTATGTTTTTCGTTTTTTTTTTTTACACATGGATCCCTTGTATAGCCGTATGTCGGTTTTGCAAGCCTGCGATAAAAACACGCAGTACGGATTACATACGGAGGATGCCATGCGCAAAAAACGCTGAAACACCCTGCCTACGGAGGAGCTACGGACCACTATTTTTGGGACTTTTCAGTGTATTACGGCCGTAATATACGGACCGTATTTTCATACGCTGAATGTGAAGCCGGCCTACTGATGTAAAATACTGACCAAATACTGCGAGTGTGACGGCAGCCTAACAGTTTGGAACGCAAGAGTCATAAGTAACAACAGTACAATAATTAAAGTGAAATAAGACGACCCTGCTCGTGAGAGCTTACAATCTACAATGAGGTGGGGAGATACAAAGTACAGGTGTGTATTTACAATGCCATCTTCAGAGGTTGGGGGATAGTGAATGGGCTACACACACTAAGGTTATGTGCACACATTGCGGATTTTTCCACACTGGTTTTGCAAAATCCGCAGGTAAACCGCACTGCGGTTTTTATGCGGATTCCACCTGCGGTTTTACACCTGTGGATTCCTATTGAGCAGGTGTAAACCGCTGCAGAATCCACACAAAGAATTGACATGCTGCGGAAAAAAACACCGCTGCGTTTCCGCACGTTTTTTTTTTTTCTGCAGCATGTGCACTGCAGATTTTGTTTTCCCTAGGTTTACATGGTACTGAACAACGCATGGAAAACGGCTGCAGATCCACAGCATCAAAACCACTGTGGATCCGCAGCAAAATCTGCAACGTGTGCATATAGCCTTACACATAAAATGACTTTGATTAGGGAACGTGATAGGCCACTCTGAACAAATATTTTGAGCGAGCGCCTAAAACTATGCAAATTGTGGATGGTCCAAATTTCTTGGGGTAGAGCATTCCAGAGGATTGGTGCAGCATGGGAGAAGTCTCGGAATGGGAGGTACGGATTAGTGCAGAAGTTAGTCTGAAGTCATTTGCAGAGCGCAGCGGTCAGCTAGGCTGATATACCGAAATGAGGGAGGAGATGTATGGGGGTGCCGCACTGTGGAGAGCTTTGTGGGTGAGAACAAGTACTTTGAATTGGATCCTGTAATGAATGGGCAGCCAGTGTAATGACTGGCGAAGAGCGGACGCGTTTGAGTAACAATTAGTCAGATGGACGACCCTGGCTGCCGCATTAAGGATGGACTGGAGAGGGGAAAGTCGAGTGAGGGGGAGGCCAATTAATAGAGCGTTGCAGTAGTCCAGGCGGGAGTGGATCAGGGTGCTATTATGGTGCCACCGACTGAGAGGGAAATGTCAGATTTAGGGAGGTTAGTAGACGGCAGGAGCAGAAGAAGTTCAGTTTTGGAAAGTTTGAGTTTCAGATAGAGGGCGGACATGATGTTGGAGACTGCGGACAGACAGTCAATGGCGTTCTGTAGTACAGCGCGGGTAAGGTCAGGGGATGACATGTATAGTTGTGTGTGATCAGCATAAAGATGGTACTGAAAGCCAAATCTGCTGATGGTCTGTCCTATTGGGGCCGTGTAGAGGGAGAAGAGAAGTGGGCCAAGAACTGAGCCCTGAGGTACCTCGACAGTGAGAGGAAGAGGAGATGAAGTGGAGCCAGAGAACAGAACACTGAAGGAGCGGTCAGAAAGACTGGAAGAGATCCAGGATAGAGCAGTGTCCTTAACTCCTTCCTGCCGCGGCCCTTTTGTGTTTTTGTTTTTCGCTCCCCTCATTCCCAGAGCCATAACTTTTTTATTTTTCCGTCAATATGGTCATGTGAGGTCTTATTTTTTGCGGGACGAGTTGTACTTTTAAACGACACCATTGGTTTTACCATGTCTTGTACTAGAAAACGGGAAAAAAATTCCAAGTACGGTGAAATTGCAAAAAAAAGTGCAATCCCACACTTGTTTTTTGATTGGCTTTTTTGCTAGCTTCACTAAATGCTAAAACTGACCTGCCATTATGATTCTCCAGGTCATTACGAGTTCATAGACCCCTAACATGTCTAGGTTCTTTTTTAACTAAGTGGTGAAAAGAAATTCAAAACTTTGCTAAAAAAAAATGTGCCATATTCCGATACCTGTAGCGTCTCCATTTTTCGTGATCTGCGGTCGGGTGAGGGCTTATTTTTTTTGCGTGCCGAAATTACGTTTTTATTGATACCACTTTGTGCAGATATGTTCTTTTGATCGCCCGTTATTGCATTTTAATGCAATGTCGCGGCGACCAAAAAAACAATTCTGGCGTTTCGAATTTCTTTTCTCGCTACGCCGTTTAGCGATCAGGTTTATGCTTTTTTTTTTTTTTTTGATAGATTGGGCGATTCAGAATGCGGCGATACCAAATATGTGTAGGTTTGATTTTTTTTTATTTATTTTTTTAATTATTTTGGATGGGGCGAAAAGGCGTGATTTAAACTTTTATATATATATTTTTTTTTTTCCATATTTTTAAAAACTTTTTTTTTTTACTTGTGCCGTGCTTCAATTGCCTCCATGGGAGGCTAAAAGCTTGCACCACTCGATTGGCTCTTCTGCATAGCAGCAATCATCAGATCTCTGATATGTAGCTGAAATGCAGGCTTGCTATGAGCGCCGACCACAGGGTGGCGCTCACAGCAGGCATGCATCAGTAACCATAGAGGTCTCAAGGACCTCTATGGTTACCATCCTGATGCATCGCCGACCCCCGATCATGTGACGGGGGTTGGCGATGAGGTCATTTCCATCCGGAAGCGCCGGTTAAATGCCGCTGTCAACGTTTGACAGTGGCATTTAACGGGTTAATAGTGGCGGGTGAATCACGATTTCACCCGCCGCTATTGCGCGCACATGTCAGCTGTACAAAACAGCTGACGTGTCGCGACTTTGATGTGGGATCACCGCCGGAGCCCACATCAAAGGGGACACGACATGCGCCGTACTAGTATGGCGCCCATTGGGAAGGGGTTAATGCCTAGTGACTTGAGCCTTGAGAGTAGGAGAGGGTGGTCAACAGTGTCAAAAGGTCGAGAAGAATGAGCAGAGAGTGGTCACCATTGCATTTTGCTGTCAGAAGGTCATTGGTCACTTTGATGAGTGCAGTTTCTGTCGAATGTAGAGGGCGGAAACCGGACTGTGAAGGGTCTAGGAGGGAGTGAGTGGAGACGTAACGGGTAAGGCGGGAGTAGATCAGGCGCTCCAGGAGTTTTGAGATGAAGGGGAGATTGGAGACTGGTCTGTAGTTGTTTGTGCAGGATGGGACGAGGGTGGGTTTCTTTAATAATAGAGTAATGATAGTGTTTGAAGGAGGAGGGGAAATAGGTACACACCTTCCCAGTGACATCCGGTCTCAGTCCGTTACAGGCGCTAACTAGGTTGTCCGATCTCCTGATCCAATCGGTGAGACGTCTGGAGGCATCTGCGGAGCGGGAGGTGAGACTCACCTTAGCAGGGGGTATCTTGGTGGGCATATCCCACGTGCCGATGAAGGTCCCCCATGGACTGAGCTAAAGATAAGAGATGAGGGAGACAAGTATAGTATGCTCGTCTTCTCCAACTACATCTGCTACTGTAGCTTCCCTGTAAGAAGATATATGTAATAGTATGAGGGATGACCAAAACCCACCTTTGCCCTTGGGACCCCTGACAACAGGTGACCTCTGTCATTGGAGATGAACTGTGTGAAGCCATCTTGGAAAGCTGCTGCCTGGAACAAATGAGGATGATGAAAATATGTATACACTGACCAAACGTGGGCCCCCAGAGGGGGCAGGATATGGACATTACCTCCTGGCGGGGGCGGGGGACGCTCCAGTTCTGCAAGCGGGTGGAAGAGAAGGCGCCATCATACTGGGAACGGGAAGGAAGAGATACTGGTGACCAGTCTGTAAACTAGTGAAGGTGCCCCCTCCTGTCTGTGTGTCAGATCCCCCTTAAAGTGAACTTGTCAGGATTTTGCTAAGTAAATTACATGCATTGTTATGTTGGCACTGTTACACTAATTAAAATGATACCTGGGGTGAAGAAATCTGTCTTGTGGTTCTTGTGTAATTGGTGTAGACGTTTGCAGTTACTGATATGCTCATGTTCCAGGGCCGGACTGTAGGCAGAGTCTTATCTTTCTGCTCTCAGCCAGAGAAACCAAGGAGAGACCTGTCCAGAGGCCACCCTGAAGCACAAACAGTCTGTCTCTATGATAAGGACCATGTTTGTGCTTTGGGGTGGCCTGTGGGCAGGTCTCCCTTGTTTTCTCTGGCTTAGAGCAGGAAGATAAGACTCTGCCTACAGTTCTGCCCTGGTGCGTGGGCATCTCATTAACTGAAAACTTCTAAGGCTGCCGTCACACTAGCAGTATTTGGTCAGTATTTTACATCAGTATTTGTAAGCCAAAACCAGGAGTGGAATAAATAAATAATAAAAGTATGATAGAAACATATGCACCACTTCTGCATTTATCACCCACTCCTGGTTTTGGCTTACAAATACTGATGTAAAATACTGACCAAATACTGCTAGTGTGACGGCGGCCTAACACTGATTACACAAGAACCAAAAGACAGATTTCTTTACCCCAGGTATCATTATAATCAGTTTAACAACGCCAAGCAGACAATGCCTGTAGTTTACTGAGCAAAATCCTGCTGACAAGTTCGCTTTAACTCTACCCCTTAGTCCCAAGGTGATGGACTCCACTACTCAGAAGCTGTAGGCAGTGGCATACTGCCTATGGCAACAGACCACATGGCCGCTATGGGCCCGTGAGTCGGGAAGGTGGGAGCAGTGCCAGCTGTAGCACCAGGCCCCCTGCCCAGCATCGTGCTTTCAACTGTATTGGCAACCTGGTTATGGATGCTGATGAGAGGGAGCGTCAGCTGGCACTACCTCTCACATCATTCCCCAGCTGTCTCTGAGCTCTGTGATGTCTCCGCACAGAGGGTGCAATGACATCACTACAGCACGCCCTTTGTGCCAATCAGTGCAGAGTCAGAAGACGCGCTGCAGAGACGGAAGCAACGGGGAGAGGTGAGTATTTTTAATGTGGGGCCCATTATACTGTATGGAGGAATATATGGGGCCTATAATAATGTACAGAGGACTAAATGGGACCTATACTACTGTACGGATGACTAATTGGCCCTATGTTACTGTATTGAGGACTATATGGGGCCCATAATATTGTATGGAGGACTATATGGGGCCCATAATATTGTATGGAGGACTATATGGGGCGTATAATTTATGGATAACTATATGGGGCCTGTTATACTGTATGGAACACTATGTGGTGCCCATTATACTATATGGAGCACCATGTGGGGCCCATTATATTGTATAGAGCACCATATGGGGCCATTATACTGTATGAAGCACTATGTGGGGCCCATTATACCGGGTGGAGCACTAGGTGGGGACGATTATACTGATAGGAGCACTATGTGGGGCCCATTATACAGTATAGAGCACTATGTGGGGACCACTATACCGTATGGCGCACTATGTGGGGACCATTATACCGTTTGGAGCACTATGTGGGGCCATTATAGTGTATGGAGCACTATGTGGGGCCATTAAACTGTATGGAGGACTGTGGTGCCATTATACCGTATGGAGCACTA
This sequence comes from Ranitomeya imitator, assembly GCF_032444005.1. Classification (NCBI taxonomy): domain Eukaryota; kingdom Metazoa; phylum Chordata; class Amphibia; order Anura; family Dendrobatidae; genus Ranitomeya; species Ranitomeya imitator. The sequence continues at coordinate 659,679,062 of NC_091282.1, forward strand.
TGTAGGGCCATTATACAGTATGGAGAACTATGTGGGGCCATGATACTGTATGGAGCACTATATGTGGACATTATACAGTATGGAGAACTATGTTGGGTCATTATATTGTTTGAAGCACTATGTGGGGCCACTGTACGGTATGGAGCACTGTGTGGGGCTATTATACGGTATGGAGCACGATGTGGGGCCATTGTACCGTATGGAGCACTATGTGGGGCTATTATACAGTATGGAGAACTATGTGGGGCCATTATACTATATGGAGCACTGTGGAGCCATTATACTATATGGAGCACTATGTGGGGCTATTATACTGTATGGAGCTCTATGTGGGGCTATTATACTGTATGGAGCGCTATGTGGGGCCATTATACTGTATGGAGCACTATGTGGGGCTATTATACTGTATGGAGCACTATGTGGGGCTATTATACTGTATGGAGCACTATGTGGGGCTATTATACTGTATGGAGCACTATGTGGGGCCATTATACTGTATGGAGGACTATGCAGGGTCATTATATTGTATGGAGCGCTATGTGGGTCCATTATACGGTATGGAGCACTGTGTGGGGCTATTAGACGGTATGGAGAAAGTTGTGTGGGGCTATTATAAGGTATGGAGCACTATGTGGGACCATTATACCATATGGAACACTATGTGGGGCCATTATACTATATGGAGCACTATGTGGGGCCATTACACCGTATGGAGCACTATGTGGGGCCCATTATACCGTATGGAGCACTATGTGGGGCCATTATACTATATGGAGCACTATGTGGGGCCATTATACTATATGGAGCACTATGTGGGGCCATTATACTATATGGAGCACTATGTGGGGCCATTATACCGTATGGAGCACTATGTGGGGCCATTATACTATATGGAGCACTATGTGGGGCCATTATACTATATGGAGCACTATGTGGGGCCATTATACTATATGGAGCACTATGTGGGGCCATTATACCGTATGGAGCACTATGTGGGGCTCATTATACCGTATGGAGCACTATGTGGGGCTCATTATACCGTATGGAGCACTATGTGGGGCCATTATACTGTATGGAGGACTATGCAGGGTCATTATATTGTATGGAGCGCTATGTGGGTCCATTATATGGTATGGAGCACTGTGTGGGGCTATTAGACGGTATGGAGAAAGTTGTGTGGGGCTATTATAAGGTATGGAGCACTATGTGGGACCATTATACCATATGGAGCACTATGTGGGGCCATTATACTATATGGAGCACTATGTGGGGCCATTACACCGTATGGAGCACTATGTGGGACCCATTATACCGTCTTGAGCACTATGTGGGGCCATTATACTATATGGAGCACTATGTGGGGCCATTATACTATATGGAGCACTATGTGGGGCCATTATACCATATGGAGCACTATGTGGGGCCATTATACCATATGGACCACTATGTAGGGCAATTATACAGAATGGAGCACTATGTGGGGCCATTGTACTGTATGGAGCATCATGTGGGATCATTATACAGTATGGAGCACTGTGTGGGGCCATTATACCGTATGGAGCACTACGTGGGGCAATTATACTGTATGAAGCACTATGTGGGGCCATTGTACTGTATGGAGCATCATGTGGGATCATTGTACAGTATGAAGCACTATGTGGGGCCATTATACCATATGGAGCACTATGTAGGGCAATTATACTGTATGGAGCGCTATGTGGGGCCATTGTACTGTATGGAGCATCATGTGGGATCATTACAGTATGGAGCACTGTGTGGGGCCATTATACCATATGGAGCACTATGTAGGGCAATTATACTGTATGGAGCACTATGTGGGGCCATTGTACTGTATGGAGCATCATGTGGGATCATTATACAGTATGGAGCACTGTGTGGGGCCATTATACCATATGGAGCACTATGTAGGGCAATTATACAGAATGGAGCACTATGTGGGGCCATTGTACTGTATGGAGTATCATGTGGGATCATTGTACAGTATGAAGCACTATGTGGGGCCATTATACCATATGGAGCACTATGTAGGGCAATTATACAGAATGGAGCACTATGTGGGGCCATTGTACTGTATGGAGCATCATGTGGGATCATTATACAGTATGGAGCACTGTGTGGGGCCATTATACCGTATGGAGCACTACGTGGGGCAATTATACTGTATGAAGCACTATGTGGGGCCATTGTACTGTATGGAGCATCATGTGGGATCATTATACAGTATGGAGCACTGTGTGGGGCCATTATACCATATGGAGCACTATGTAGGGCAATTATACAGAATGGAGCACTATGTGGGGCCATTATACTATATGGAGCATCATGTGGGATCATTATACAGTATGAAGCACTATGTGGGGCCATTATACCATATGGAGCACTATGTAGGGCAATTATACTGTATGGAGCACTATGTGGGGCCATTGTACTGTATGGAGCATCATGTGGGATCATTATACAGTATGGAGCACTGTGTGGGGCCATTATACCATATGGAGCACTATGTAGGGCAATTATACAGAATGGAGCACTATGTGGGGCCATTATACTGTATGGAGCATCATGTGGGATCATTATACAGTATGAAGCACTATGTGGGGCCATTATACCATATGGAGCACTATGTAGGGCAATTATAGTGTATGGAGCACTATGTAGGGCAATTATAGTGTATGGAGCACTATGTGGGGCCATTGTACTGTATGGAGCATCATGTGGGATCATTATACAGTATGGAGCACTATGTGGGGCCATTATACCATATGGAGCACTATGTAGGGCAATTATACTGTATGGAGGGCTTTGTGGCATCATACTGTGTGTGTGAAGGAATCACAGTAGGGGTATCATACTGTTTCGGAGAGACATTTTTGATGGCATCATACTTTATGGGGGCAATGAAAGGGAAATCTACGTTTTTTAATAGGAGAAAAATTACTTTGCATGGCTATAAAGTTGTGAGATATACTCTTCTGTAATCCTGCAGAATATTACGTTTTTGCTTTGGGGGGAGGAGTGTAGTAATTAGAACTTCTGCTCTGGGGCCCCATGATGTGTATGTACTGCTCTGAGTCGGTGTCGGTACCTGGTTGGCGCTGTAGGCGGCGGCCATGATGCTCCTGGCTCCAGTCTGTGTACACCGGCGTCTCCTAGCAACTGTTACCATGAGGGCCGGGGCAGTATGGCTACAGCTAGCGCGTGATCATCACCTCAGCCAATCAGGGCGCGGCATGTTCCGCGGCCAATGAGCGGTGAATGTGAGCAGTGGTGTCCGCCTCGCCCCTCCTTTCTCTCCTACGGTGATGGCGGCTCCAGCTGTGGCGCCGGGCGCTCTGCACGGGCCGGTGGTGAAGGTTCATCCCGTGGTCCTTGCCTCCATTGTGGACAGCTACGAGCGCAGGAATGAGGGGGCGGCCCGGGTGATCGGGACCCTTCTGGGTGAGAGGCGGTGGTGTGTGACACGTGTGGTACCGGGTGAATAGTACAGTGGATGTGACTGATAGCGGGGACAATGGGGCATCAGGGCAGCGCCCCCGTGTGGCCGCACATTGTGATCTGTGTTTCTTCCCTCAGGTTCTGTGGACAAACACTCAGTGGAGGTGACGAACTGCTTCTCTGTACCGCACAACGAGTCCGAGGATGAGGTACCCGGGGGAGGCTCCCGCCGTCTGGGGAAGGGGGGAGAGGTGGCCGCCGTCTGGGAAAGGGGGGAGAGGTGGCCGCCGTCTGGGGAAGGGGGGAGAGGTGGCCGCCGTCTGGGGAAGGGGGGAGAGGTGGCCGCCGTCTGGGGAAGGGGGGGAGAGGTGGCCGCCGTCTGGGGAAGGGGGGGAGAGGTGGCCGCCGTCTGGGGAAGGGGGGAGAGGTGGCCGCCGTCTGGGGAAGGGGGGGAGAGGTGGCCGCCGTCTGGGGAAGGGGGGGAGAGGTGGCCGCCGTCTGGGGAAGGGGGGGAGAGGTGGCCGCCGTCTGGGGAAGGGGGGGAGAGGTGGCCGCCGTCTGGGGAAGGGGGGGAGAGGTGGCCGCCGTCTGGGGAAGGGGGGGAGAGGTGGCCGCCGTCTGGGGAAGGGGGGGAGAGGTGGCCGCCGTCTGGGGAAGGGGGGGAGAGGTGGCCGCCGTCTGGGGAAGGGGGGGAGAGGTGGCCGCCGTCTGGGGAAGGGGGGGAGAGGTGGCCGCCGTCTGGGGAAGGGGGGGAGAGGTGGCCGCCGTCTGGGGAAGGGGGGGAGAGGTGGCCGCCGTCTGGGGAAGGGGGGGAGAGGTGGCCGCCGTCTGGGGAAGGGGGGGAGAGGTGGCCGCCGTCTGGGGAAGGGGGGGAGAGGTGGCCGCCGTCTGGGGAAGGGGGGGAGAGGTGGCCGCCGTCTGGGGAAGGGGGGGAGAGGTGGCCGCCACCTGGGGAAGGGGGGAGAGGTGGCCGCCGTCTGGGGAAGGGGGGGAGAGGTGGCCGCCGTCTTCGAAGGTATCCACTGTCTGAGGGGTGAGGGAGAGATGTGCCCACCATGAGAGAGGGGAGGAAGGTGCCCCATCTGGGGAAAGGTGGGAGGGAGCTCACCTTCGGGGGAGGGTGGGGAGGAGGAAGGTACCTGCCATCTGGGGGTGCCCGCCATGTGAAGGGGTGGAAGGAAGGTGCCTGCTGCGAGAAGTGAATGGGAGGAATGTGCCCGCTGTCAGAGAGAGTGGAGTAAGGTGTCTTCCAGAGGTGGGGGGGGGGGGAAAGGTGCCTGTCTTCCAGGATTGATAGTGGAAAGAAGGTGACTGCTGTCTGGGGGTGATAGGGGGAAGATACCGCCTGTCGTCCGAAGGTGATAGGGGGAACAAGGTGACTGCCGTACGGGGGTGATAAGGGGAAGAAGGTGGCTGGTGTCCGGGGGTGATAGGGGCAAGAAGGTGACTTGTGTCCGGGGGTGATAGGGGGAAGTAGGTGACTGCTGTCCGGGGGTGATAGGGGGAAGAAGGTGACTGCTGTCCGGGGGTGATAGGGGGAAGAAGTTGACTGGTGCTCGGGGGTGATAAGGGGAAGAAGGTGACTTGTGTCTGGGGGTGATAAGGGGAAGAAGGTGACTGGTGTCTGGGGGTGATAGGGGGAAGAAGGTGACTGGTGTCTGGGGGTGATAAGGGGAAGTAGGTGACTGGTGTCTGGGGGTGATAAGGGGAAGAAGGTGACTGGTGTCTGGGGGTGATAAGGGGAAGAAGGTGACTGGTGTCTGGGGGTGATAAGGGGAAGAAGGTGACTGGTGTTGGGGGTGATAAGGGGAAGAAGGTGACTGGTGTTGGGGGTGATAAGGGGAAGAAGGTGACTGGTGTTGGGGGTGATAAGGGGAAGGAGGTGCTTAGAGAGATTGTGATTGTGGGGGAGCTGCATGCTTTACGGGTATCGAGGGTGCCTCCTCGTTCCATGTACTGAAGCCCGTTGTCTTCCAGGTGGCGGTGGACATGGAGTTCGCTAAGAACATGTACGAGCTTCACAAGAAGGTTTCCTCCACAGAGCAGATCCTTGGTTGGTGAGTGGCAGGCGGCTACTGGGGACAGTTACTCCGCGCTGCCTCCGTTCCTTACTGACCGTATTGTGTACTGCAGGTATGCCACCGGGAATGACATCACCGAACACTCTGTTCTGATCCACGAGTATTATAGCCGTGAGGCCACCAACCCCATCCACATGACCGTGGACACCGGCCTGCAGGGGGCGCGCATGAACATCAAGGCCTACATCAGGTACCTACCTACATACATACTGATATATCCTACAGTTACACCACTGACCTCTCTGCAGAACATCGCTCTCCACCTCCTGACAGATACATAGTGATATATCCTACAGATTACACCACTGATCTCTCTGCAGAACATCACTCCTCCACCTCCTGACAGATACATAGTGATATATCCTGCAGATTATTACACCACTGACCTCTCTGCAGAACATCGCTCCTCCACCTCCTGACAGATACATAGTGATATATCCTACAGATTACACCACTGATCTCTCTGCAGAACATCACTCCTCCACCTCCTGACAGATACATAGTGATATATCCTGCAGATTATTACACCACTGACCTCTCTGCAGAACATCGCTCCTCCACCTCCTGACAGATACATAGTGATATATCCTGCAGATTATTACACCACTGACCTGTGTGCAGAACATCGCTCCTCCACCTCCTGACAGATACATAGTGATATATCCTACAGATTACACCACTGACCTCTCTGCAGAACATCACTCCTCCACCTCCTGACAGATACATAGTGATATATCCTGCAGATTATTACACCACTGACCTCTCTGCAGAACATCGCTCCTCCACCTCCTGACAGATACATAGTGATATATCCTGCAGATTATTACACCACTGACCTGTGTGCAGAACATCGCTCCTCCACCTCCTGACAGATACATAGTGATATATCCTGCAGATTATTACACCACTGACCTGTGTGCAGAACATCGCTCCTCCACCTCCTGATATATAGTGATATATCCTGCAGATTATTACACCACTGACCTCTGCAGAGCATCACTCCTCCACCTCCTGACAGATGCATAGTGATATATCCTGCAGATTATTACACCACTGACCTCTCTGCAGAACATCGCTCCTCCACCTCCTGACACATACAGTGATATATCCTGCTGATTATTACACCACTGACCTCTGCAGAACATCTCTCCTCCTCCTGACAGATACATAGTGATATATCCTGCAGATTATTACACCACTGACCTCTCTGCAGAACATCGCTCCTCCACCTCCTGACAGATGCATAGTGATATATCCTGCAGATTATTACACCACTGACTTCTCTACAGAGCATCGCTCCTCCACCTCCTGACAGATACATAGTGATATATCCTGCAGATTATTACACCACTGACCTCTCTGCAGAACATCGCTCCTCCACCTCCTGACAGATACATAGTGATATATCCTGCAGATTATTACACCACTGACCTCTCTGCAGAACATCGCTCCTCCACCTCCTGACAGATACATAGTGATATATCCTGCAGATTATTACACCACTGACCTCTCTGCAGAACATCACTTCTCCACCTCCTGACAGATACATAGTGATATATCCTGCAGATTATTACACCTCTGACCTCTCTGCAGAACATCGCTCCTCCTGACAGATACATAGTTATATATCCTGCAGATTATTACACCACTGACCTCTCGGCAGAACATCGCTCCTCCACCTCCTGACAGATACATACTGATATATCCTGCAGATTATTACACCACTGACCTCTCTGCAGAGCATTGTTCCTCCACCTCCTGACAGATACATAGTGATATATCCTGCAGATTATTACACCACTGACCTCTGTGCAGAACATCGCTCCTCCACCTCCTGACAGATACATAGTGATATATCCTGCAGATTATTACACCACTGACCTCTGTGCAGAACATCGCTCCTCCACCTCCTGACAGATACATAGTGATATATCCTGCAGATTATTACACCACTGACCTCACTGCAGAACATCCCTCCTCCACCTCCTGACAGATACATAGTGATATATCCTGCAGATTATTACACCACTGACCTCACTGCAGAACATCGCTCCTCCACCTCCTGACAGATACATAGTGATATATCCTGCAGATTATTACACCACTGACCTCTCTGCAGAACATCGCTCCTCCACCTCCTGACAGATACATAGTGATATATCCTGCAGATTATTACACCACTGACCTCTCTGCAGAACATCGCTCCTCCACCTCCTGACAGATACATAGTGATATATCCTGCAGATTATTACACCACTGACCTCTCTGCAGAACATCGCTCCTCCACCTCCTGACAGATACACAGTGATATATCCTACAGATTATTACACCACTGACCTCTCTGCAGAACATCGCTGCTCCACCTCCTGACAGATACATAGTGATATATCCTGCAGATTATTACACCACTGACCTCTCTGCAGAACATCGCTCCTCCACCTCCTGACAGATACATAGTGATATATCCTGCAGATTATTACACCACTGACCTCTGTGCAGAACATCGCTCCTCCACCTCCTGACAGATACATAGTGATATATCCTGCAGATTATTACACCACTGACCTCTCTGCAGAACATCGCTCCTCCACCTCCTGACAGATACATACTGATATATCCTGCAGATTATTACACCACTGACCTCTCTGCAGAACATCGCTGCTCCACCTCCTGACAGATACATAGTGATATATCCTGCAGATTATTACACCACTGACCTCTCTGCAGAACATCGCTCCTCCACCTCCTGACAGATACATAGTGATATATCCTGCAGATTATTACACCACTGACCTCTCTGCAGAACATCGCTCCTCCACCTCCTGACAGATACATAGTGATATATCCTGCAGATTATTACACCACTGACCTCTCTGCAGAACATCACTCCTCCACCTCCTGACAGATACATAGTGATATATCCTGCAGATTATTACACCACTGACCTCTCTGCAGAACATCGCTGCTCCACCTCCTGACAGATACATAGTGACATATCCTGCAGATTATTACACCACTGACCTCTCTGCAGAACATCGTTCCTCCACCTCCTGACAGATACATAGTGATATAACCTGCAGATTATTACACCACTGACCTCTCTGCAGAACATCGCTCCTCCACCTCCTGACAGATACATAGTGATATATCCTGCAGAATATTACACCACTGACCTCTCTGCAGAACATCGCTCCTCCACCTCCTGACAGATACATAGTGATATATCCTGCAGATTATTACACCACTGACCTCTCTGCAGAACATCGCTCCTCCATCTCCTGACAGATACATAGTGATATATCCTGCAGATTATTACACCACTGACCTCTACAGAACATCGCTCCTCCACCTCCTGACAGATACATAGTGATATATCCTGCAGATTGTTACACCACTGACCTCTCTGCAGAACATCGCTCCTCCACCTCCTGACAGATACATAGTGATATATCCTGCAGATTATTACACCACTGACCTCTCTGCAGAACATCGCTCCTCCACCTCCTGACAGATACATAGTGATATATCCTGCAGATTATTACACCACTGACCTCTCTGCAGAACATCGCTCCTCCATCTCCTGACAGATACATAGTGATATATCCTGCAGATTATTACACCACTGACCTCTCTGCAGAACATCTCTCCTCCACCTCCTGACAGATACATAGTGATATATCCTGCAGATTATTACACCACTGACCTCTCTGCAGAACATCGCTCCTCCACCTCCTGACAGATACATAGTGATATATCCTGCAGATTATTACACCACTGACCTCTCTGCAGAACATCGCTCCTCCACCTCCTGACAGATACATAGTGATATATCCTGCAGATTATTACACCACTGACCTCTCTGCAGAACATCGCTCCTCCACCTCCTGACAGATACATAGTGATATATCCTGCAGATTATTACACCACTGACCTCTCTGCAGAACATCGCTCCTCCACCTCCTGACAGATACATAGTGATATATCCTGCAGATTATTACACCACTGACCTCTCTGCAGAACATCGCTCCTCCACCTCCTGACAGATACATAGTGATATATCCTGCAGATTATTACACCACTGACCTCTCTGCAGAACATCGCTCCTCCACCTCCTGACAGATACATAGTGATATATCCTGCAGATTATTACACCACTGACCTCTCTGCAGAACATCGCTCCTCCACCTCCTGACAGATACATAGTGATATATCCTGCAGATTATTACACCACTGACCTCTCTGCAGAACATCGCTCCTCCACCTCCTGACAGATACATAGTGATATATCCTGCAGATTATTACACCACTGACCTCTCTGCAGAACATCGCTCCTCCACCTCCTGACAGATACATAGTGATATATCCTGCAGATTATTACACCACTGACCTCTCTGCAGAACATCGCTCCTCCACCTCCTGACAGATACATAGTGATATATCCTGCAGATTATTACACCACTGACCTCTCTGCAGAACATCGCTGCTCCACCTCCTGACAGATACATAGTGATATATCCTGCAGATTATTACACCACTGACCTCTCTGCAGAACATCGCTCCTCCACCTCCTGACAGATACATAGTGATATATCCTGCAGATTATTACACCACTGACCTCTCTGCAGAACATCGCTCCTCCACCTCCTGACAGATACATAGTGATATATCCTGCAGATTATTACACCACTGACCTCTCTGCAGAACATCACTCCTCCATCTCCTGACAGATACATAGTGATATATCCTGCAGATTATTACACCACTGACCTCTCTGCAGAACATCACTCCTCCATCTCCTGACAGATACATAGTGATATATCCTGCAGATTATTACACCACTGACCTCTCTGCAGAACATCACTCCTCCATCTCCTGACAGATACATAGTGATATATCCTGCAGATTATTACACCACTGACCTCTCTGCAGAACATCGCTCCTCCACCTCCTGACAGATACATAGTGATATATCCTGCAGATTATTACACCACTGACCTCTCTGCAGAACATCACTCCTCCATCTCCTGACAGATACATAGTGATATATCCTGCAGATTATTACACCACTGACCTCTCTGCAGAACATCACTCCTCCATCTCCTGACAGATACATAGTGATATATCCTGCAGATTATTACACCACTGACCTCTCTGCAGAACATCACTCCTCCATCTCCTGACAGATACATAGTGATATATCCTGCAGATTATTACACCACTGACCTCTCTGCAGAACATCACTTCTCTACCCCTTTCTCTTGCAGCACTCCGATGGGTATCCCTGGTAAAACAATGGGTGTCATGTTCACCCCGCTCACCGTGCAGTTTGTATACTATGACACTGAGCGGATAGGAGGTGAGTGGCTGTAGATGATGGGGGCGTTTGTCCTATCCTTTGTGTAGAGGGCTGCAATGCCACCTTGTGGCAGTTCTCGGTACTGCGTCCTGGCCTGACGCCTTTTCTTCCCTTTGCAGTTGACCTCATCACAAAGACCTGCTTTAACCCTAACCGTTCCATCGGTCTGACCAGTGACCTCCAGCAGGTGGGCTCCGCTGCCACACGCCTGCAGGACTCGCTGAGCACCGTGCTGCAGTATGCGGAGGATGTGCTGGTGAGTGGCGGGCTGTGCGGTCTCTGCTGCCTCCTCACTCTTTTATATTCATCATCTCTTTTTCTTTTTTCTTTCAGTCGGGTAAAGTCTCTGCAGATAACAACGTGGGCCGCTTCCTGATGGACCTGGTGAACCAGGTGCCAAAAATAACCCCCGAAGACTTCGAGGCCATGCTGAACAGCAACATCAATGTGAGTAGTGCTATTAACCCCTCGTGCTGCAGCCAGCTGTGAGCGCGGTATCTAAGCGGTTAGTCTCCACCCCATCATCGTGGGTGTTCATTACTTTACCTTTCCTCTTCTCTCTCCTTCAGGATCTGCTGATGGTCACGTATCTCGCCAACCTCACCCAGTCGCAGATAGCTCTCAATGAGAAGCTCCTGAACCTGTGAGACCCCGCACTGCCCCCTAGAGCCTGGATTATCCATGTTTGGACTTTTTTTCACTTTTTTTTTTTTTTGTGTTTTGTGCCTGCTGGGTCAGTGCAGCTTATCCTGACCAGACACAGTGACTCCATAAATGACCCGACAATTATCGGGGGAGCCCCGTTGCTACTCGCAGGTGTAAGTCCTCACTGTTAATAAAGCTTTATTATTCTGTCGCTCACTGTGGACCTCTGTTTCTGCTTGCTGCCAGTGAATGGACACATTTACAGCCAGAGTAATCTATACTCCCAGCTGAGGGTTTGTTACAGTATCTCCAGTCTATTAGTTCCTCTGTGAGAAGGATGAGGACTCATTGTAACAAAGTATCAGAAGTGAGGTGTGTGTGGTCGTACTGATGCCGCTGCGGTGTCTCTTCTCACCAGCCAGGCATTGTTTCCTTAGCTTTACTTCCTGTTAGCACTCAGGATTGTCGCACAGGACCCTGCAGAGTGGGCTCAGCTGCCGCTATGGTGGGAGTTTACATACTGGCGTATATGTGGCTTTCCATGGCTGTTTTCCTGGTTCTATACATAGGAGGTTCCCAAAAAATGACTTATTTATCTTAAAAAAAATTTGATTCAAGAAACGCTTTCCATTTTAGGTTTTTCTTTATTCTTGGGAGTAAGTTGTCACAGTGGGTGACAAACCGCTATCATACTCATGTTCAATCCGTACGTAGGCGGAGATAGTGACGGCACCGCTGATTGGGCGCCAGGGTCACATGTCACAACCTGGCACGAGAGCTCCGAGACCGCGAGTGCAGGAGTGGAGCCGACACAGGAGGGGGAGTATGGGTTTATTTTTTCAAAGATTAACATTTAGTTCAAGAAGGGGTTGTCCTAGTATTGGACCTCGTAACCGCGTCAGTTTTGAAGAATATAAAATGTTTCCGACCGAGAAGCCGTTGGGCCAAGAGCAGATCATCTAATGATGGATTGTGAAGGGGAAGAAGGCTTTCCAAACAGCATTTAAACTTTTTTTTTTTTTCCAACTAATTCTTGTTTGTTTTTTGGGGTAGCCGATATTCCTGGCCGCCTCCCTGCAGATAAGTTCCCTGTACGTGCAGCTGCACGGTGACGCATCCCAAGGAGGAGACGAGACTTCTCCTTCCTGTCCCGGCTTCTGCCTCAGCCCGTGTGAACCCAATAGTCCCCGATACCAGGTGTCCTCAGGGCAGGGGCCAGTGTATAAATGCAGCCAATCGGCAGCCAGTACTCATCCTGTAACTCCACCTACATCCTAAAAGCAAGCAATTGATTGGATGCAGGTATATATCTTAAACTGTTGTATGGGGAGATGTCTGAATGTGAGGCCTGGACCCCATCTGTGGAGGTCTCTTTTATCTCGTAGCACTGAAAACCACATGTCCTACCCTGATCTGCAACAACCCTTGTGGCGAAGCTCGTGGTTGTCTTTCTTAACGTCAATTTAGGCGGCCTCTACTAGCCCCCAACATTAGGACCCCTCTACATCAGCTGGTCCTAGTAATGGAGATCCCACACAGGAGAGGATTAGAGACACAGCTCATCAGACTGTATCACACAGGATAGGATTAGATACACAGCTCAGGAGTCAGTATCACACAGGATAGGATTAGATACACAGCTCAGCAGACAGTATCACACAGGATAGGATTAGATACACGGCTCAGCAGACAGTATCACACAGGATAGGATTAGATACATGGCTCAGGAGTCTATCACACAGGATAGGATTAGATACACAGCTCAGCAGACAGTATCACACAGGATAGGATTAGATACACAGCTCAGGAGTCAGTATCACACAGGATAGGATTAGATACACAGCTCAGCAGACAGTATCACACAGGATTGGATTTGATACACAGCTCAGCAGACAGTATCACACAGGATAGGATTAGATACACGGCTCAGCAGACAGTATCACACAGGATAGGATTAGATACACAGCTCAGGAGTCAGTATCACACAGGATAGGATTAGATACACGGCTCAGCAGACAGTATCACACAGGATAGGATTAGATACACGGCTCAGGAGTCAGTATCACACAGGATAGGATTAGATACACGGCTCAGCAGACAGTATCACACAGGATAGGATTAGATACACAGCTCAGCAGACAGTATCACACAGGATAGGATTAGATACACAGCTCAGCAGACAGTATCACACAGGATAGGATTAGATACACGGCTCAGCAGTCAGTATCACACAGGATAGGATTAGATACACGGCTCAGCAGTCAGTATCACACAGGATAGGATTAGATAAACGGCTCAGCAGACAGTATCACACAGGATAGGATTAGATACACGGCTCAGCAGTCAGTATCACACAGGATAGGATTAGATACACGGCTCAGGAGTCAGTATCACACAGGATAGGATTAGATAAACGGCTCAGCAGACAGTATCACACAGGATAGGATTAGATACACAGCTCAGCAGACAGTATCACACAGGATAGGATTAGATACACAGCTCAGCAGACAGTATCACACAGGATAGGATTAGATACATGGCTCATCAGACTGTATCACACAGGATAGGATTAGATACACGGCTCAGCAGACAGTATCACACAGGATTGGATTTGATACACAGCTCAGCAGACAGTATCACACAGGATAGGATTAGATACACAGCTCATCAGACTCACACAGGATAGGATTAGATACACGGCTCAGGAGTCAGTATCACACAGGATAGGATTAGATAAACGGCTCAGCAGACAGTATCACACAGGATAGGATTAGATACACGGCTCAGCAGTCAGTATCACACAGGATAGGATTAGATACACAGCTCAGGAGTCAGTATCACACAGGAGAGGATTAGATACACGGCTCAGCAGACAGTATCACACAGGATAGGATTAGATACACGGCTCAGCAGACAGTATCACACAGGATAGGATTAGATACACAGCTCAGCAGACAGTATCACACAGGATAGGATTAGATACACAGCTCAGCAGACAGTATCACACAGGATAGGATTAGATACATGGCTCATCAGACTGTATCACACAGGATAGGATTAGATACACGGCTCAGCAGTCAGTATCACACAGGATAGGATTAGATACACATCTCAGCAGACTATCACAGGATAGGATTAGATACACAGCTCATCAGACTGTATCACACGGGATAGGATTAGATACACGGCTCAGTAGTCAGTATCACACAGGATAGGATTAGATACACATCTCAGCAGACAGTATCACACAGGATAGGATTAGATACACATCTCAGCAGACAGTATCACACAGGATAGAATTAGATACACGGCTCAGCAGACAGTATCACACAGGATAGGATTAGATACACAGCTCAGCAGACAGTATCACACAGGATAGAATTAGATACACGGCTCAGCAGACAGTATCACACAGGATAGGATTAGATACACAGCTCAGCAGACAGTATCACCCAGGATAGGATTAGATATACAGCTCAGCAGACAGTATCACCCAGGATAGGATTAGATACACAGCTCAGCAGACAGTATCACACAGGATAGGATTAGATACACAGCTCAGACAGTATCACAGGATAGAATTAGCTACACGGCTCAGCAGACCGTATCACACGGGATAGGATTAGATACACAGCTCAGACAGTATCACAGGATAGGATTAGATACACGACTCAGAAGACCGTATCACACATGATAGCATTAGATACACAGCTCAGCAGACAGTATCACACAGGATAGAATTAGATTCCCAGCTCAGCATACAGTATCACACAGGAGAGGATTAGATACATGGCTCAGCAGACAGTATCACACAGGATAGGATTAGATACACAGCTCAGGAGTCAGTATCACACAGGATAGGATTAGATACACGGCTCAGCAGACAGTATCACACAGGATAGGATTAGATACATGGCTCAGGAGTCAGTATCACACAGGATAGGATTAGATACACAGCTCAGCAGACAGTATCACACAGGATAGGATTAGATACATGGCTCATCAGACTGTATCACACAGGATAGGATTAGATACACGGCTCAGCAGTCAGTATCACACAGGATAGGATTAGATACACAGCTCAGGAGTCAGTATCACACAGGATAGGATTAGATACACGGCTCAGCAGACAGTATCACACAGGATAGGATTAGATACACGGCTCAGGAGTCAGTATCACACAGGATAGGATTAGATACACGGCTCAGCAGACAGTATCACACAGGATAGGATTAGATACACGGCTCAGCAGACAGTATCACACAGGATAGGATTAGATACACAGCTCAGCAGACAGTATCACACAGGATAGGATTAGATACACAGCTCAGCAGACAGTATCACACAGGATAGGATTAGATGCATGGCTCATCAGACTGTATCACACAGGATAGGATTAGATACATGGCTCATCAGACAGTATCACACAGGATAGGATTAGATACACGGCTCAGCAGTCAGTATCACACAGGATAGGATTAGATGCACATCTCAGCAGACTATCACACAGGATAGGATTAGATACACAGCTCATCAGACTGTATCACACGGGATAGGATTAGATACACGGCTCAGCAGTCAGTATCACACAGGATAGGATTAGATACACATCTCAGCAGACAGTATCACCCAGGATAGAATTAGATACACGGCTCAGCAGACAGTATCACACAGGATAGGATTAGATACACAGCTCAGCAGACAGTATCACCCAGGATAGGATTAGATACACATCTCAGCAGACAGTATCACACAGGATAGAATTAGATACACAGCTCAGCAGACAGTATCACACAGGAGAGGATTAGATACACAGCTCAGCAGACAGTATCACACAGGAGAGGATTAGATACACAGCTCAGCAGACAGTATCACACAGGATAGGATTAGATACACAGCTCAGCAGTCAGTATCACACAGGATAGGATTAGATACACGGCTCAGCAGACAGTATCACACAGGATAGGATTAGATACACAGCTCAGCAGACAGTATCACACAGGATAGGATTAGATATACAGCTCAGCAGACAGTATCACCCAGGATAGGATTAGATACACAGCTCAGCAGACAGTATCACCCAGGATAGGATTAGATACACAGCTCAGCAGACAGTATCACACAGGATAGGATTAGATATACAGCTCAGCAGACAGTATCACCCAGGATAGGATTAGATACACAGCTCAGCAGACAGTATCACACAGGATAGGATTAGATACACAGCTCAGACAGTATCACATGATAGAATTAGCTACACGGCTCAGCAGACCGTATTACACGGGATAGGATTAGATACACAGCTCAGACAGTATCACAGGATAGGATTAGATACACGGCTCAGCAGACAGTATCACACAGGATAGAATTAGATTCCCAGCTCAGCATACAGTATCACACAGGAGAGGATTAGATACACGGCTCAGCAGACAGTATCACACAGGATAGGATTAGATACACGGCTCAGCAGACAGTATCACACAGGATAGGATTAGATACACGGCTCAGCAGACTGTATCACACAGGAGAGGATTAGATACACGGCTCAGCAGACAGTATCACACAGGATAGGATTAGATACAGGACTCAGCAGACAGTATCACACATGATAGGATTAGATACACGGCTCAGCAGTCGGTATCACACAGGATAGGATTAGATACACGGCTCAGCAGACAGTATCACACAGGATAGGATTAGATACAGGACTCAGCAGACCGTATCACACAGGATAGGATTAGATACACGGCTCAGCAGACAGTATCACACAGGATAGGATTAGATACACGGCTCAGCAGACAGTATCACACAGGATAGGATTAGATACACGGCTCAGCAGACAGTATCACACAGGATAGGATTAGATACACGGCTCAGCAGACAGTATCACACAGGATAGGATTAGATACACGGCTCAGCAGACCGTATCACACAGTATAGGATTAGACACACAGCTCAGCAGACAGTATCACACAGGATATGATTAGATACACGGCTCAGCAGACAGTATCACACAGTATAGGATTAGACACATGGCTCAGCAGACAGTATCACACAGGATAGGATTAGATACACAGCTCAGCAGACAGTATCACACAGGAGAGGATTAGATACATGGCTCAGCAGACAGTATCACACAGGATAGGATTAGATACACGGCTCAGCAGACAGTATCACACAGGATAGGATTAGACACACAGCTCAGCAGACTGTATCACACAGGATAGGATTAGATACAGGACTCAGCAGACAGTATCACACATGATAGAATTAGATACACGGCTCAGCAGTCGGTATCACACAGGATAGGATTAGATACACGGCTCAGCAGTCGGTATCACACAGGATAGGATTAGATACACGGCTCAGCAGTCAGTATCACACAGGATAGAATTAGATTCCCAGCTCAGCAGACAGTATCACACAGGATAGGATTAGATACACAGCTCAGCAGACAATATCACACAGGATAGGATTAGATACACAGCTCAGCAGTCAGTATCACACAGGATAGGATTAGATACACGGCTCAGCAGACAGTATCACACAGGATAGGATTAGATACACGGCTCAACAGACAGTATCACACAGGATAGGATTAGATACAGGACTCAGCAGACAGTATCACACATGATAGAATTAGATACACGGCTCAGCAGTCGGTATCACACAGGATAGGATTAGATACACAGCTCAGCAGACACTATCACACAGGATAGGATTAGATACACAGCTCAGCAGACAATATCACACAGGATAGGATTAGATACACGGCTCAGCAGACAGTATCACACAGGAGAGGATTAGATACACGGCTCAGCAGACAGTATCACACAGGATAGGATTAGATACACAGCTCAGCAGACTGTATCACACAGGATAGGATTAGATACAGGACTCAGCAGACAGTATCACACATGATAGAATTAGATACACGGCTCAGCAGTCTGTATCACACAGGATAGGATTAGATACACGGCTCAGCAGTCAGTATCACACAGGATAGAATTAGATTCCCAGCTCAGCAGACAGTATCACACAGGATAGGATTAGATACACAGCTCAGCAGACAATATCACACAGGATAGGATTAGATACACAGCTCAGCAGTCAGTATCACACAGGATAGGATTAGATACACAGCTCAGCAGACAGTATCACACAGGATAGGATTAGATACACAGCTCAGCAGACAGTATCACACAGGATAGGATTAGATACAGGACTCAGCAGACAGTATCACACATGATAGAATTAGATACACGGCTCAGCAGTCGGTATCACACAGGATAGGATTAGATACACAGCTCAGCAGACAGTATCACACAGGATAGGATTAGATACACAGCTCAGCAGACAATATCACACAGGATAGGATTAGATACACAGCTCAGCAGACAGTATCACACAGGATAGGATTAGATACACAGCTCAGCAGACAGTATCACACAGGATAGGATTAGATACACAGCTCAGCAGACAGTATCACACAGGATAGGATTAGATACAGGACTCAGCAGACAGTATCACACATGATAGAATTAGATACACGGCTCAGCAGTCGGTATCACACAGGATAGGATTAGATACACAGCTCAGCAGACAGTATCACACAGGATAGGATTAGATACACAGCTCAGCAGACAATATCACACAGGATAGGATTAGATACACAGCTCAGCAGACAGTATCACACAGGATAGGATTAGATACACGGCTCAGCAGACAGTATCACACAGGAGAGAATTAGATCTAAGGCTCAGTAGGCAGTATATAAACCAATAATTGGAAATAAAGACCCATATCTCATAAAAAAAAAACTTGGATGTACCCAAAATACTGCATATTAAACCTATTGCCACCGAGTAGCACGGTAATAATGTCTATGAAATCAAATAAATTTTTATAATCTGAAACATCATCAAACCAATTAATCACAACGCTACAAACGATGAAAAATCCCATTAAAAACCGAGAGGGAAGGGCAGTGTGGTTATATATAATTACGGGCACATCAGTAATCCATAAATCGCCAATTAACTATTAGGAGGCGCAGAAGTGTGTATATATCTCGTATCACTCATTAGGCAAGCAATATTCCATACAGCAAGGATAACTACTGCTCAGCGAGGGTTAACAACCACCCGAATACAATGTAACAGGCTCCTGATATCAGCAGATTCCTGTATAACAACCAAAGGTCAGAATTACACCAGTACATACAGTGGGGCAAAAAAGTATTTAGTCAGTCAGCAATAGTGCAAGTTCCACCACTTAAAAAGATGAGAGGCGTCTGTAATTTACATCATAGGTAGACCTCAACTATGGGAGACAAACTGAGAAAAAAAAATCCAGAAAATCACATTGTCTGTTTTTTTAATATTTTATTTGCATATTATGGTGGAAAATAAGTATTTGGTCAGAAACAAACAATCAAGATTTCTGGCTCTCACAGACCTGTAACTTCTTCTTTAAGAGTCTCCTCTTTCCTCCACTCATTACCTGTAGTAATGGCACCTGTTTAAACTTGTTATCAGTATAAAAAGACACCTATGCACACCCTCAAACAGTCTGACTCCAAACTCCACTATGGTGAAGACCAAAGAGCTGTCAAAGGACACCAGAAACAAAATTGTAGCCCTGCACCAGGCTGGGAAGACTGAATCTGCAATAGCCAACCAGCTTGGAGTGAAGAAATCAACAGTGGGAGCAATAATTAGAAAATGGAAGACAACCAAGACCACTGATAATCTCCCTCGATCTGGGGCTCCACGCAAAATCCCACCCCGTGGGGTCAGAATGATCACAAGAACGGTGAGCAAAAATCCCAGAACCACGCGGGGGGACCTAGTGAATGAACTGCAGAGAGCTGGGACCAATGTAACAAGGCCTACCATAAGTAACACACTACGCCACCATGGACTCAGATCCTGCAGTGCCAGACGTGTCCCACTGCTTAAGCCAGTACATGTCCGGGCCCGTCTGAAGTTTGCTAGAGACCATTTGGATGATCCAGAGGAGTTTTGGGAGAATGTCCTATGGTCTGATGAAACCAAACTGGAACTGTTTGGTAGAAACACAACTTGTCGTGTTTGGAGGAAAAAGAATACTGAGTTGCATCCATCAAACACCATACCTACTGTAACGCATGGTGGTGGAAACATCATGCTTTGGGGCTGTTTCTCTGCAAAGGGGCCAGGACGACTGATCCGGGTACATGAAAGAATGAATGGGGCCATGTATCGTGAGATTTTGAGTGCAAACCTCCTTCCATCAGCAAGGGCATTGAAGATGAAACGTGGCTGGGTCTTTCAACATGACAATGATCCAAAGCACACCGCCAGGGCAACGAAGGAGTGGCTTCGTAAGAAGCATTTCAAGGTCCTGGAGTGGCCTAGCCAGTCTCCAAATCTCAACCCTATAGAAAACCTTTGGAGGGAGTTGAAAGTCCGTGTTGCCAAGCGAAAAGCCAAAAACATCACTGCTCTAGAGGAGATGTGCATGGAGGAATGGGCCAACATACCAACAACAGTATATGGCAACCTTGTGAAGACTTACAGAAAACGTTTGACCTCTGTCATTGCCAACAAAGGATATATTACAAAGTATTGAGATGAAATTTTGTTTCTGACCAAATACTTATTTTCCACCATAATATGCAAATAAAATGTTAAAAAAACAGACAATGTGATTTTCTGGATTTTTTTTTCTCAGTTTGTCTCCCATAGTTGAGGTCTACCTATGATGTAAATTACAGACGCCTCTCATCTTTTTAAGTGGTGGAACTTGCACTATTGCTGACTGACTAAATACTTTTTTGCCCCACTGTATCATAAATATCTCCTCCTATAGAAGCATCCATGCTGTGGGAGACCAATCTATACACACCGTGTGCCATTGTGTAATCAGACCACCCTGCCCAGTACCCCTATTGGTGTAGGGGGATATTCATGTACTATAGGTGAGTTTGATATGTACTGGTGTCATTCTGCCTTTTGGTTGTTATACAGGAATCTGCTGATATCAGGAGCCCGTTACATTGTATGCGGGTGGTTGTTAACCCTCGCTGAGCAGTATTTATACATGCTGTATGGAATATTGTTTGGCTAATGAGGGATATGCGATATATCTACACTTCTGCGCTTTATATTAGTTTACGTGTGATATATAAAACACCGATGTGCCCGTAATTATATATAACCACATTTCTCTCTCTGTTTTAAGAGGTTTTTTAAATGGGGTTTTTCATCGTTAGTAGCGTTGTAGTTAATTGATTTAATAATGTTTCAGATTATAAAAATGAAATAGATTTGGTAGACATTATTACTGTACTACTCAGTAGGCAGATCACATTACAAGCTTAGATACACTGTATCGGTCTTAGGTTTGTGCACTGGTTTTATTCAGTATGTGACCAGTGATGAGGGATATGTGATACATGCGTTACAATCTATATTATTAATAATGGTACACGTGTTCTCTACTCGGATACGTTCTTGGCTGTTGCATCTATACTCGGTGATGCATAAGACTTGGGAGCCACAGTACTGAGCTGCTCCTGTAAGTGTCCCTGGTCCATCTTGTCCCATCTGCTGTTATCTACATGTAGCGTTGTACTGACAGACAATCTGCTGGGTCTGCGTCATTCGTAGATGGTCTGCGGGGAGTATTCGCTCGTCCTGCTGCTGAGGCTGGACTGCCTGTACCTGGTCCCACACATAACCCACCTACCCATCATCTGGGACAGGTGTTTACGGAACTTGGTTCCCACAAACGTGTAGAAGAAAGGGTTAATGCAGCAATGGAAGTAGGCGATGTTACGGCAAATGAAAAAGGCATAGTCTATGGTTTCACTGCAGTTGTCTTCCCAGAGATCCGTGGAGATCTGCCTCGCCCTGATGAAAATGATGATGTTATAGGGGGTCCAGCAGACGAAGAAGGCCAGAAGAATGAGGAAGATCAGCTTAATGGCCCTGTCCTTGTTGTGCATCTTTGTAGAGTTCAGCTTGACGACGATCAGTGTGTAACAGTACAAGATGATGAAAAGCGGCACCAAGAAGAACATGACCACCTGCTGATAGAATCCCACCAGCTTCCAGTTATTTATCTTATCTATGATGAAGCCTGTCTCCTCACACAATATCCCGTAAAATACGTTTTCTCTGGTCCCATACAGAATGAACTTGGGGATGGCCGAGAAAAAGCTGATGACCCAAACCAAGCCGGTGACAATGTAGACATATAGCATCTTCCTGGTCCTGGTGGCATAGATGGCATGAACAACCGCCATGTATCGATCCACTGTCATTACAGTCAAAAACAAGATGGAGCTGTAAAACCCAATGTAGAACATGGAGGCCAACATCTTGCAAGACGTCTTCCCAAATATCCACTGGTCGTGGTGGTAGTAACCCCAGAAGGGGAGTGGGAGGGTGAACAACAAGTCGGAGAACACCAGGTTGAGGATGAAGAAGTTTGTCACCGTCTTAATGTTCTCAAACTTCAGTAGAAGAAATAAGATGAGGCCGTTGCCTACAAGACTGACAATGAAGACCACATAGAAGAAGGCAGGCACCACCAAAGCCCCAAAATTGTGGCTGTTCTCCTTTGGGCACAAGGTCACGAGTTCGTCATCATAGTTGATGGTCGTGTAAGTGGTGGTCACCAGAGGATTGTCCATCTGTGCCTCGTCCCCGAGTGACATTGTAGCTGAGCTCAACAAGACTCTTGGAGAAGCAGAGTGTGTTTTCTGCTTCTACTCAGTCCAAGAAATAAAATCAACCAGTCCACGTTGATGGGTGATGATGAGCAATGTAAATTTCGCAATGTACACTGTAAGGTGTAGATCGCTGATTTATCTGGAACTGCAGGAAACACATTGCAAAGCGCCCACAGTTTGTGCAACGTCCAACCTCTTCTTCCCCCAAAGAAAAAATCACAAAAATAGCTCCAGATAAACAAAGATTTTGCAATCTTGACAGCCTTGGCCGCAGATGGAGCAGACAAGAACTAAGTAGAGCAAGGGAGACGGAAAGATGAATCTGCGCAAAGACTGAGTATACAGGGGCATAACCCCTAGCCATATAAATTTGCAAGGTACGTGGACTTTTAGGATCGTCCTACGGCAATACTCAAAATTGACCATTTAGTATCAAAATTAAGATATAGGATGATGATCAATAACCAGTCTTCTATAAAAGGATGATTGGTGGTATACTGGGGGTTGGGCGTTTGTTTTTTCCTACTTGCATATCTTACGATGGCACACAGCCTCAGCCAGCCATTTAATAGAGATTGTAAGTCAGGAATGTGCACCAAAAAAGGCCACTCCTAAGGTTAGTGTTACTTGCGCATTCTCTCACACTTTGCAAAAGTGGATTTTTTATGTTATTATTTCTTGGCTTCTGTCTTCATTAAGCATGTATAGGATCAGCAGATTTCCCAAGATCTGAATTATTGGAAATTCAGCAGCTGGACACTTTTGCACCTCAAACAAAGCATAATGTTGGTAAAAATTGGCAACAGCCACAGCCAAAGGAGTAGGAATTTAATCAAAGCTCTTCATAACAATTCTGGTTTAAGGAACAAAGAGATGAGATCCTCCTATAAGCCGTTTCTTTCGTAAGGGAAGTAAGAAAATGTCCTCTCCCCAGTCATCAATCGTCTTCTTTTTCAAACTTAAAAACAAATTATTGTTTTAACCGACCGACCACAGCCAGATATCATCTGTGGAAGAACCTTTGTTGAAAGAATTTTCTTGGAAAGGTCGTTTGGTCATCTCGTAATCAATTGACATATACGGTCAAGGACAAAATGGAGCTGTAGAACCTGGAGGCCAAATCTAGCTAAATGTCCTTCTAAATATTCACTGATCATAGTGGTTGTGAGTTACTCCAGAAGGGCGATGGGACGTTGGAAAGCAACAGGTTGACGATGAAGAAGTTGGTTACCATCTTTATAATCTCAAACTTTAGGATAAGGAATGCAGTGTGGCCATTGGTACGAAAATTAACCACAAAGCCAGAATAGAAGATGGGCACCACCTCAGAAATATTATTCGACACCTGGTATCAATGGACATGAACAGTCATGAACAAAATGGAGCTTTAGAAACCAATGTAGAAGCTGAAGGCCAAATGTCCTTTGGAATATCCACTGATCATGGTCGTTGTAACTTCAGAAGGGCAGTGGGAAGCTGAATAACAAGTTGGAGAACGTCAGGTTGAAAATGAAGAAGTTGGTCACCATCCTTAAGAATCTCAAATTTTAGGATAATGAATACAATATAGATATTGGTCCAAAAATTAACAATGAAAATGGAATAGAAGCTGGGCACCACCTCATAAATATCACTTGTCACTTGGTATCAATAGGAATGAATGGTTAAGAGAAACATGAAGACCAACATTTTACAAAATGTCCTTTCGAATATTCACCGATTTTGGTGGTTGTAGCTCCAGAAGGGAGATGGGAGAGTGAATAACAAGTTGGAGAGCAACAGGTTGAGGTAGAAGATGTTGTTCTCCATTTTAAAAATCTTGAACTTTAGGAGAAGGAATACAATGTGTATATTGGTAAAAAAAATTGAATAGAGAATAGATGGTGGGCACCACCTCGAAAATATAATTCATCACCTTGTATCAATGGATATGTGCGGTCAAGAACAACATGAAGCTGTAGAACCTTGAGCTCACAAATATGCACTGGTCATGGTGGGTGTAACCCCAGAAAGGCAGTGTGATGGTGAATAACAAGTTGGAGAGCACTAGGTTGAGGATGAAGAAGTTGATCACTATATTATTGATCTCGAACTTCAAAAGCAGAAATATAATGTGGGTCAGAAACCTAACCATGAAGATGAGATTGAAGAAAGTGGGCACTACTTCAGACAGATTGTTGGGTCGTCTGGTATTATTGAACAGGTACAGTCAAAAACAAGATGGAGAACCTGGAGGATGACATTTTGGATGTTGTCCTTCTATATATGCACTGGTCATGGTGGTTGTAACCCCAGAATGGCAGTGGGAGAGTGAATAACAAGTTGGAGAGCAGCAAGTTGAGGATGAAAAAATTGATCACCATCTTAATGATCTCGAACTTCAGGAGCAAGAATATGATTTGACCATTGGTCAGTGACAATAAAGATGGACCATAAGAAGGTGGGCACCACCTTAGACATGTGCGCTTGCCACCCGGTATCGCATAGCATACACGGCCAGGGTGGGCGTCTTCTTTGGTCTGGATGGTCTATGGTTGTGTCATGTAATGATGGTTCACCACTCCCTCAATGGTTCTTCACCCTTCTATGCCATGGTCATGGCCGCCTTCTTCTTCAGTGGATTGTGATGGCTGCTTGTTTACACCAGATATTGAATTTGTCCCTTGTTACCCCTGCGGACCCCCTGGGACGGCTCATCTGCTTCAGAACAAAAGGGTGAAGTGAGTAAATACAACCAGCTCAGTCCTTATCCCCCGACCTCAGGGGAGCATTGGGGGCCTTGTGCAGATTAGATATTCACTGCTCAGCCCTGGTCTGTGGGTTTGGCTGACTTTTATCTAATTCCTATGGCAGACTGAGGAGCACTGTGGAAACTGATAAGGACAGCTGATCGAGGACAAAAGCTCTGTGCCAATATTTACTGATAAGTATGCGAACCCTCAAATTCTGAATTTTAGGGAACTTATTATTCCACCTTCTCACCCACCATCCCTATAGTGAAAATTTTAGACCTAGAAAGAGCAAATCCAGGCACATTAATGAAACTCAGCTTCTCATAGATAGCAACCAATCACAGAGCAGCTTTCATTATTTAAGAGCTGGATTTGAAATGAAAGCTGCATAGTGATTTGCTGCTATGGGTAACGATGACAGTCACGCCTACCAATCGCTTAAGCACCAAACTATCATCATCCACGCTGTGTGAAGATCACGTGATATGTGCTCTCCTATCAGATCATCCCAAATACTTCCTGCTTACTGAAGTCACTCACTCCAAGCTAAACGTGTGATAGGCTGACATATGACAATCCCGCCCACTGTGGCTCCGTCTCCTGAGCATGTGGTGGGAGGAGCTTCTGAATGTCACTCACTGAGTAGCCGCAACACAAACGGACGGTGAGTCTCCCCCAATATTTCCGAGTGACCCCGAATCTCCCCGAACCCTCAACCCACTGCCTGTGTGCTCTATATTATTACACCCCCTGTATACTACAGTGTGATGTATATTATTACCCCCTGTGTACCACTGTGTGCTGTACATTATTACCCCCTCCTGTATACCAGTGTGTGCGGTATATTATTACCCCCTCATGTATACCACTGTCCTGTACATTATTACACCTCCCCTGTATACCACCGTGTGCTGTATATTATTACCACACGTGTATACCTCTGTATCCTGTACATTACCCCCTCCTGTATACCTCTGTGTGCTGTACGTTATTACACCCCTGCTGTATACCACTGTGTGCTGTATATTATTACACCCCTTCTGTATACCACTGTATCCTGTACATTATTACATCCTCTATCTATCTCTGTGTGCTGTACATTTACACACCCCTGTATATCACTGTGTGCTGTACATTACCCCCTCCTGTATACCTCTGTGTGCTGTACGTTATTACACCACTCCTGTATACCTGTGTGCTGTATGTTATTACACCACTCCTGTATACCACTGTGTGCTGTACATTTAGACCTCTCTTGTAAACCACTGTGTGCTGTATATTATTACCCCCTCCTGTATATCACTGTATCCTGTACATTACACCCCTCCTGTATACCTCTGTGTGCTGTACATTATTACACTCATCCTGTATGCCTGTGTCCTGTACATTACCCCCTCCTGTGTACCTCTGTGCCCTGTACTTTATTACACCACCCCTGTATACCTCTGTGTCCTGTACATTATTACACCCCTCCTGGATACCTGTGTGTGCTGTACATTATTACACCCCTTCTGTATACCACTGTATCCTGTACATTATTACACCCTCTATCTATCTCTGTGTGCTATACATTTACACACCCCTGTATATCACTGTGTGCTGTACATTACCCCCTCCTGTATACCTCTGTGTGCTGTACGTTATTACACCACTCCTGTATACCTGTGTGCTGTACGTTATTACACCACTCCTGTATACCTGTGTGCTGTACGTTATTACACCACTCCTGTATACCTGTGTGCTGTATGTTATTACACCACTCTTGTATACCTGTGTGCTGTACGTTATTACACCACTCCTGTATACCACTGTGTGCTGTACATTATTAGACCCACCTGTATACCACTGTGTGCTGTACATTTAGACCTCTCTTGTATACCACTGTGTGCTGTATATTATTACCCCCTCCTGTATACCACTGTGTCCTGTACATTACACCCCTCCTGCATACCTCTGTGTGCTGTACATTATTACACTCATCCTGTATGCCTGTGTCCTGTACATTACTCCCTCCTGTGTACCTCTGTGCCCTGTACTTTATTACACCACCCCTGTATACATCTGTGTCCTGTACATTATTACATCCCTCCTGGATACCTGTGTGTGCTGTACATTATTACACCCCTGCTGTATACCACTGTATCCTGTACATTATTACACCCTCTATCTATCTCTGTGTGCTGTACATTTACACACCCCTGTATATCACTGTGGTGTACATTACCCCCTCCTGTATACCTCTGTGTGCTGCACGTTATTACACCCCTCCTGTATACCTCTGTGTGCTGCACGTTATTACACCACTCCTGTATACCTGTGTGCTGTACGTTATTACACCACTCCTGTATACCTGTGTGCTGTACATTATTACACCACTCCTGTATACCACTGTGTGCTGTACATTATTAGACCCTCCTGTATACCACTGTGTGCTGTACATTTAGACCTCCTGTATACCACTGTGTGCTGTATATTATTACCCCCTCCTGTATACCACTGTGTCCTGTACATTACACCCCTCCTGTATACCTCTGTGTGCTGTACATTATTACACTCTTCCTGTATGCCTGTGTCCTGTACATTACTCCCTCCTGTGTACCTCTGTGCCCTGTACTTTATTACACCACCCCTTTATACCACTGTGTCCTGTACATTATTACACCCCTCCTGGATACCTCTGTGCCCTGTACATTATTACACCCCCCGTATACCACTGTGTGCTGTACATTATTACACCCCTATATACTTCTGTGTTCTGTACATTATTACACCCCCTGTATACCTCTGTGTTCTGTACATTATTACACCCCTCCTGTATACCTGTGTGCTGTACATTAAACCCCACTCTATGCTTCTGTGTGCTGTACATTATTACACTCTTCCTGTATGCCTGTGTCCTGTACATTATTACCCCCTCCTGTGTTCCTCTGTGCCCTGTACATTATTACACCAACCCTGTATACCTCTGTGTCCTGTACATTATTACACCCCTCCTGGATACCTGTGTGTGCTGTACATTATTACACCCCTCCTGTATACCACTGTGTCCTTTACATTATTACACCCCCTATCTACCTTTGTGTGCTGTACATTATTACACCCCCTGTATACCTCTGTGTGCCGTACATTATTACACCCACCTGTATACCACTGTGTGCTGTACATTATTACACCCCCTGTATACCACTGTGTCCTGTGCATTATTACGCCCCCCTTGTATACCTGTGTGCCCTGTACATTATTACACCTCCCCTGTATACCACTGTGAGCTGTATATTATTACACCCTCCTGTATACCTCTGTGTCCTGTACATTATTACACTCCTCCTGTATACTATTGTGAGCTGTATATTATTACACCCTCCTGTATACCTCTGTGTCCTGTACATTATTACACCTCTCCTGTATACCACTGTGTGCTGTATATTATTACTCCTCCTGTATACCACTATGTCCTGTACAGTACCCCTCCTGTATACCTCTGTGTCCTGTACATTGAAAAAGGAGGAAAGGTATGCAAAAAAATGGGATCACCTGAGTAGAGGTGGCGGGTCCACAAAACAACTTTATACAAACACTATATTGCACAAAAATATTTTTGTGCAATATAGTGTTTGTATAAAGTTGTATTGTGGACCCGCCACCTCTACTCATGTGGTGGAGGCCTTTTAAGTGTTTTTAAATGTGCTTTGTGTGCTGTTCTTAATAAATTGAATATTTTGTATATCATTATTGTACTGGTGATCCCATTTTTTTTTGCATACCTTTCCTCTTTTTTCTGTGTTCTACGTGAGTATGCAACAGGTGATCCCATAACTTAATATTGGATGGTGCCCACTCTAACATATAATTGTCTGTGTCCTGTACATTATTACACCTCTCCTGTATACAACTGTGAGCTGTACATTATTACACTCTCCTGTATACTACTGCGTCCTGTACATTATTACCCACTCCTGGATACCTCTGTGTCCTGTACATTATTACCCCTTCCTGTACATCTGTGTCTTATACATTATTACACCCCCTCCTGTATACCTCTGAGTGCTGTACATTATTAAACCCCTCTTTATACATCTGTGTCCTTTTATGTTATTACCCCCCTCCTGTGTACCTCTGTGTCTTGTGCATTACACCCTTCTTGTATGCCTGTTACCTGCACATTATTACCCCTTCCTGTGTACCTCTGTGCCCTGTACATTACACCCCCTGTATACCTCTGTGTGATGTACATTATTACACCCCTCCTGTATACAACTGTGTGCTGTACGTTATTACACCCCCTGTATACCTCTGTGTGCTGTCCATTATTACACCCCCTGTATCTCTGTGTGCTGCACATTACACCCCCCTCTATACCTCTGTGTGCTGTACATTATTACACCCTTCCTGTATGCCTGTTTCCTGTACATTATTACCCCTTCCTGTGTATCTGTGCCCTGTACATTATTACACCCCTCCTGGATACCTGTGTGTGCTGTACATTATTACACCCCTCCTGTATACCACTGTGACCTGTACATTATTACACCCCCCTGTATATCACTGTGTGCTGTACATTAATACACCCTCTGTATACCTCTGTGTCCTGTACATTATTACACCCCTCCTGTATACCTCTGTGTGCTGTTCATTATTACCTCCTCTTGTATTCCTCTGTGTGCTGTACATTATTACACCACTCCTGTATACCACTGTGTGCTGTACATTATTACCCCCTCCTGTATACCACTGTGTGCGGTAAATTATTAAACCTCTCCTGTATACCACTGTGTGCTGTATATTATTAGCCCCTGCTGTATACCACTGTGTCCTGTACATTACCCCCTCCCGTATACCTCTGTGTCCTGTACATTATTACACCCCTCCTGTATACCTCTGTGTCCTGTACATTATTACACCTTGTCATGATTCACACCTCTGTGTCCTGTACATTATTACACCCCTCATGTATACCACTGTCCTGTACATTATTACACCTCCCCTGTATACCACCGTGTGCTGTATATTATTACCACACGTGTATACCTCTGTATCCTGTACATTACCCCCTCCTGTATACCTCTGTGTGCTGTACGTTATTACACCCCTGCTGTATACCACTGTGTGCTGTATATTATTACACCCCTTCTGTATACCACTGTATCCTGTACATTATTACATCCTCTATCTATCTCTGTGTGCTGTACATTTACACACCCCTGTATATCACTGTGTGCTGTACATTACCCCCTCCTGTATACCTCTGTGTGCTGTACGTTATTACACCACTCCTGTATACCTGTGTGCTGTATGTTATTACACCACTCCTGTATACCACTGTGTGCTGTACATTTAGACCTCTCTTGTAAACCACTGTGTGCTGTATATTATTACCCCCTCCTGTATATCACTGTATCCTGTACATTACACCCCTCCTGTATACCTCTGTGTGCTGTACATGATTACACTCTTCCTGTATGCCTGTGTCCTGTACATTACCCCCTCCTGTGTACCTCTGTGCCCTGTACTTTATTACACCACCCCTGTATACCTCTGTGTCCTGTACATTATTACACCCCTCCTGGATACCTGTGTGTGCTGTACATTATTACACCCCTTCTGTATACCACTGTATCCTGTACATTATTACACCCTCTATCTATCTCTGTGTGCTATACATTTACACACCCCTGTATATCACTGTGTGCTGTACATTACCCCCTCCTGTATACCTCTGTGTGCTGTACGTTATTACACCACTCCTGTATACCTGTGTGCTGTACGTTATTACACCACTCCTGTATACCTGTGTGCTGTACGTTATTACACCACTCCTGTATACCTGTGTGCTGTATGTTATTACACCACTCCTGTATACCTGTGTGCTGTACGTTATTACACCACTCCTGTATACCACTGTGTGCTGTACATTATTAGACCCACCTGTATACCACTGTGTGCTGTACATTTAGACCTCTCTTGTATACCACTGTGTGCTGTATATTATTACCCCCTCCTGTATACCACTGTGTCCTGTACATTACACCCCTCCTGCATACCTCTGTGTGCTGTACATTATTACACTCATCCTGTATGCCTGTGTCCTGTACATTACTCCCTCCTGTGTACCTCTGTGCCCTGTACTTTATTACACCACCCCTGTATACATCTGTGTCCTGTACATTATTACATCCCTCCTGGATACCTGTGTGTGCTGTACATTATTACACCCCTGCTGTATACCACTGTATCCTGTACATTATTACACCCTCTATCTATCTCTGTGTGCTGTACATTTACACACCCCTGTATATCACTGTGGTGTACATTACCCCCTCCTGTATACCTCTGTGTGCTGCACGTTATTACACCCCTCCTGTATACCTCTGTGTGCTGCACGTTATTACACCACTCCTGTATACCTGTGTGCTGTACGTTATTACACCACTCCTGTATACCTGTGTGCTGTACATTATTACACCACTCCTGTATACCACTGTGTGCTGTACATTATTAGACCCTCCTGTATACCACTGTGTGCTGTACATTTAGACCTCCTGTATACCACTGTGTGCTGTATATTATTACCCCCTCCTGTATACCACTGTGTCCTGTACATTACACCCCTCCTGTATACCTCTGTGTGCTGTACATTATTACACTCTTCCTGTATGCCTGTGTCCTGTACATTACTCCCTCCTGTGTACCTCTGTGCCCTGTACTTTATTACACCACCCCTTTATACCACTGTGTCCTGTACATTATTACACCCCTCCTGGATACCTCTGTGCCCTGTACATTATTACACCCCCCGTATACCACTGTGTGCTGTACATTATTACACCCCTATATACTTCTGTGTTCTGTACATTATTACACCCCCTGTATACCTCTGTGTTCTGTACATTATTACACCCCTCCTGTATACCTGTGTGCTGTACATTATTACACTCTTCCTGTATGCCTGTGTCCTGTACATTATTACCCCCTCCTGTGTTCCTCTGTGCCCTGTACATTATTACACCAACCCTGTATACCTCTGTGTCCTGTACATTATTACACCCCTCCTGGATACCTGTGTGTGCTGTACATTATTACACCCCTCCTGTATACCACTGTGTCCTTTACATTATTACACCCCCTATCTACCTTTGTGTGCTGTACATTATTACACCCCCTGTATACCTCTGTGTGCCGTACATTATTACACCCACCTGTATATCACTGTGTGCTGTACATTATTACACCCCCTGTATACCACTGTGTCCTGTGCATTATTACGCCCCCCTTGTATACCTGTGTGCCCTGTACATTATTACACCTCCCCTGTATACCACTGTGAGCTGTATATTATTACACCCTCCTGTATACCTCTGTGTCCTGTACATTATTACACTCCTCCTGTATACTATTGTGAGCTGTATATTATTACACCCTCCTGTATACCTCTGTGTCCTGTACATTATTACACCTCTCCTGTATACCACTGTGTGCTGTATATTATTACCCCTCCTGTATACCACTATGTCCTGTACAGTACCCCTCCTGTATACCTCTGTGTCCTGTACATTGAAAAAGGAGGAAAGGTATGCAAAAAAATGGGATCACCTGAGTAGAGGTGGCGGGTCCACAAAACAACTTTATACAAACACTATATTGCACAAAAATATTTTTGTGCAATATAGTGTTTGTATAAAGTTGTATTGTGGACCCGCCACCTCTACTCATGTGGTGGAGGCCTTTTAAGTGTTTTTAAATGTGCTTTGTGTGCTGTTCTTAATAAATTGAATATTTTGTATATCATTATTGTACTGGTGATCCCATTTTTTTTTGCATACCTTTCCTCTTTTTTCTGTGTTCTACGTGAGTATGCAACAGGTGATCCCATAACTTAATATTGGATGGTGCCCACTCTAACATATAATTGTCTGTGTCCTGTACATTATTACACCTCTCCTGTATACAACTGTGAGCTGTACATTATTACACTCTCCTGTATACTACTGCGTCCTGTACATTATTACCCACTCCTGGATACCTCTGTGTCCTGTACATTATTACCCCTTCCTGTACATCTGTGTCTTATACATTATTACACCCCCTCCTGTATACCTCTGAGTGCTGTACATTATTAAACCCCTCTTTATACATCTGTGTCCTTTTATGTTATTACCCCCCCCTGTGTACCTCTGTGTCTTGTGCATTACACCCTTCTTGTATGCCTGTTACCTGCACATTATTACCCCTTCCTGTGTACCTCTGTGCCCTGTACATTACACCCCCTGTATACCTCTGTGTGATGTACATTACACCCCTCCTGTATACAACTGTGTGCTGTACGTTATTACACCCCCTGTATCTCTGTGTGCTGCACATTACACCCCCCTCTATACCTCTGTGTGCTGTACATTATTACACCCTTCCTGTATGCCTGTTTCCTGTACATTACCCCTTCCTGTGTATCTGTGCCCTGTACATTATTACACCCCTCCTGGATACCTGTGTGTGCTGTACATTATTACACCCCTCCTGTATACCACTGTGACCTGTACATTATTACACCCCCCTGTATATCACTGTGTGCTGTACATTAATACACCCTCTGTATACCTCTGTGTCCTGTACATTATTACACCCCTCCTGTATACCTCTGTGTGCTGTTCATTATTACCTCCTCTTGTATTCCTCTGTGTGCTGTACATTATTACACCACTCCTGTATACCACTGTGTGCTGTACATTATTACCCCCTCCTGTATACCACTGTGTGCTGTATATTATTAGCCCCTGCTGTATACCACTGTGTCCTGTACATTACCCCCTCCCGTATACCTCTGTGTCCTGTACATTATTACACCCCTCCTGTATACCTCTGTGTCCTGTACATTATTACACCTTGTCATGATTCACACCGTGACCGTCACCCCCACGGGTCGGGGTGACTTTAGGCCAACAGACGGCTATTACATGTGCAGGGGGGCTTATCTTAGTTATCCCTCCACTCCACAATGCGATGCAAAAAAAACACACACAAGGCTATTGACCTCTTAGTTTACAGCGGGGCTTATTCTAGGTATCCCACTGCTCTTCAATATACCACGAACTGCAGGGATTTATGTATATCCCACTTACAGTTCCACTTGAAACTTGCAGCTCTCTGGCGCCCCCCTTACTCTCAGGTCAGATTAGGTACTGCACCTGGGGTAATTAGTCGCCAGAAAGGCTGCCTGCTATGTACTGGCTATTGGGCACGCTTCAGTGACACGATAAACTACTCCCACTCAGGCATGAACAATAATTATCAACGCCGCAGTCGCTATAACGACACCCAAAGGCCCGCACACGGTATGCTGCCACCAGCTTCGATTAAACGGGTCGGAAGCTAACCCAAAACAGTAGCGTGATTCTTTTCAGGAGACTTAGGGTACGTTTTAGAACAGGAAGAACGAACTAGTAATTTATATATTTTACTCCGTTAAAATTAAGGCAGTGTTTATAAAAAGTCATATAAA
This sequence comes from Ranitomeya imitator, assembly GCF_032444005.1. Lineage (NCBI taxonomy): Eukaryota > Metazoa > Chordata > Amphibia > Anura > Dendrobatidae > Ranitomeya > Ranitomeya imitator. The sequence continues at coordinate 659,714,544 of NC_091282.1, forward strand.
GATGTTACAATATGAGACAATTGTAAATATGTACAAGGTAATTATAAAAATAACAGGGGTTAAATGAGAAATAACACTTACATGTGTTCAGATCATGTGAGGCAACCAGGCTAGTGGAGTTTCCATCTGTCCCAGTGCATCAGGATACTGGTTAGCAACAGCTCTTCAAGTCAGACTCACATAGGCTCCAGCAGACAGACTCACTGCTGGGGTCTGGCCAAAAACTTATAAACTGCCGCCTGTGACATCACAGAAAGGGCTGGCTTTCCCAGACCCTCCTACCTCTTCAGTTTAACTAAGTTTAACCTAAATTTGTCTAATGCCTGTAACTCCGCTACAGAACATGTCATAGTCATAACAAACCCAGCATTCATCTCATATTAACATTGGCATTCTAATGAGATCAAATATGTCCTATTTGTGATGCATAATTACAGAGAAATCCCTACTTTTTATCTGATGGAGTTAGAAGCTCGTGTTTACAGCGGTTGACAGTTCCGCTGGGGACGTTAAGAGTAGGTATTTTCCTTTTTCTAGCCTAAATCGTTAGCCCAATATCTTACAATAATAGAACAAAGACTCTCATGGATTCTGGAAACTTCTATACCAGTTTCTGCTGATGTAGTTGGGAGGGGGACGAGTAACTTTCTTCGAGCCTGGAATTTATGGCTAGGGCAATAAAACCCTCTTCTACCATACATTCCAACACAGAGACAAAGAGAGCCAGAGAGAGAAGGGGGATGGGGGGGTTTAGCCCCCCAGCATGGGCTGAAGGACAAAGCTACAACATCATATTATATTTCATACAATATCGTGACACTCCTCTCCTGTATACCACCGTGTGCTGTATATTATTACCCCCCCTGTATACCACTGTGTCCTGTACATTACCCCCTCCTGTATACCTCTGTGTCCTGTACATTATTACACCTCTCCTGTATACCACTATGAGCTGCATATTATTACACCCTCCTGTATACCACCGTGTCCTGTACATTATTACCCCCTCCTGTATACCTCTGTGTCTTGTGCATTACACCCTTCCTGTATGCCTGTTTCCTGTACATTATTACCCCTTCCTGTGTACCTCTGTGCCCTGTACATTATTAAACCTCTCTGTATATCTCTGTGTCCTGTACATTATTACCCCCTCCTGTATACCTCTGTGTCTTGTGCGTTACACCCTTCCTGTATGCCTGTTTCTTGTACATTATTACCCCTTCCTGTGTACCTCTTTGCCCTGTACATTATTACACCCCCTGGATACCACTGCGTGCTGTACATTATTACACCCCCCTGTATACCTCTGTGTTCTGTACATTATTACACCCCCCTGTATACCTCTGTGTTCTGTACATTATTACACTCCCCTGTATACCTCTGTGTTCTGTACATTATTACACTCCCCTGTATACCTCTGTGTGCTGTACATTATTACACCCCTCCTGTATACCTGTGTCCTGTACATTAGTACCCCCTCCTGTGTACCTCTGTGCCCTGTACATTATTACACCACCCCTGTATACCTCTGTGTCCTGTACATTATTAAACCCCTCCTGGATACCTGTGTGGGCTGTACATTATTACACGCCTCCAGTATACCAATGTGTCCTATACATTATTACACCCCCTATCTACCTGTGTGCTGTACATTTACACCCCCTGTATAGCACTGTGACCTGTACATTATTACACCCCCTGTATACCTCTGTGTGTGCTGTACATTATTACAACCCCCTGTATATCACTGTGACCTGTACATTACACCCCCTGTATACCTCTGTGTGTGTGTGTTGTACATTATTACACCCCCTGTATACCACTGTGTGTTGTACATTATTACACACCCTTGTATACCTCTGTGTGTTATACATTATTACATCCCTCCTGTATACAACTGTGTGCTGTACATCATTTCACCCTCCTGTATATCAGTGTCCTGTACATTACCCCCTCCTGTATACCTCTATATACTGAACATTATTACACCCCCATGTATACCTCTGTGTCCTGTACATTATTACACCCCCATATACCTTTCTGTCCTGTTCATTATTACATCCCTGTATGCCTCTGTGTTCCATACATTACACCTCCTCCTGTATACCTGTGTCCAGTACAATATTACGCCCCTGTATACCTCTGTGCTGTACATTATTGCACTTTCCTTGTATACCTGTGTGCTGTACATTATTACACCTCTCCTATATACCTCTGTGTCCTGTACATTATTATACCCTCCTGTATACCTCTGTGTCCTGTACATTATTACAACACTCCTGTATACATGTGTGTGCTGTACATTATTACACGCTCCTGTATACTTCTGTGTGCTGTACATTATTATACCCCTCCTGTATACTTGTGTGTGCTGTACTTTATTACACCTCTCTTGTATACCTCTGTGTGCTGTACATTATTACACGCTCCTGTATACCTCTGTCTCCTGTACATTAGTACACCACTTCTGTATACCTGTGTCTTGCACATTATTACGCCACTCCTGTATACCTCTGTGTCATGTACATTTACAGCCTCCTGTATACCTGTGTATGCTGTAAATTATTACACTTTTTTTGTTACAGGCACATTAGATCTCTGGATGCAGAGGACAGTGGTGGTCGCGGGCGGTGGGATCAGCGGACTGACCGCCTGTTACCACCTGGTTAAGGATGGCGGAGTGTCTAAGGTAAGCAAGGAAAGGGGCGTTTTTATCCTTGATTGTCATCTCCCAGTCGATGACTCTCTAAATTGCGCCATAGGTGATATTATTGGAGGGCAGCAGCAGACTCGGCGGGTGGATGCGTACCACACGGACTGAAGATGGCGCTGTGTTTGAACATGGACCCCGCGGGATGCGGCCAGGAGGAGTGGTGGGGAGAAATACGCTGAGTATGGTGAGAGAATCAATATGCCGGCCACACCAGTCATCAGCCAAATATGCCTCATTGGTACACTGTAACGACCCTGAAGCTCTTATAGTGATCCCATGTCTGACATCTTTTTTTCCTGCAGATCTCAGAGCTGGGACTTGAAGCAGATCTTCTTCCCGTGCTAAGGAGTCAACCGGCCGCCAAAAACCGCTACCTCTACGTCAACAAGTCACTACACAAGCTGCCGTCCAGTATAGGGTGAGTGCCTTCCGATGTCCAAATATTACGTCACATCACAGGAAATACTACATTCACCTGCTTGTGTAATTATAGGGGCATCCTGCGTACCATCCCCCCCTTTTCAAGACCTCTATTCTTATGCGGTCTCCGGGACCTGACAGCCCCTCGAGGAACAAAGGAAGATGAGACCATCCATGATTTCTTCTCACGCCGGTTTGGAAAAGAGGTGACAATCCTATATATAGAGGGTGGTGTTATAATAGTTATATTCATCTACATAGTATTATAGCAGTTATATTCTTGTACATAGGAGCAGTATTATAGTAGTTATATTCTTGTACATAGGAGCAGTATTATAGTAGTTATATTCTTGTACATAGGGGCAGTATTATAGTAGTTATATTCTTGTACATAGGGGGCAGTATTATAGTAGTTATATTCTTGTACATAGGGGGCAGTATTATAATAGTTATATTCTTGTACATAGGGGCAGTATTATAGTAGTTATATTCTTGTACATAGGAGCAGTATTATAGTAGTTATATTCTTGTACATAGGGGGCAATATTATAGTAGTTATATTCTTGTACATAGGAGCAGTATTATAGTAGTTATATTTTTGTGCGTAGAGGGCAGTATTATAGTAGTTATTCTTGTACATAGGGGAAGTATTATAGAAGTAATATTCTTGTACATATGGGCAGTATTATAGTAGTTATATTCTTGTACATAGGAGCAGTATTAAGCTGCTGTCACACTAGCAATATCTGGTCAGTATTTTACATCAGTATTTGTAAGCCAAAACCATGACTGGGTGATAAATGCAGAAGTGGTGCATATGTTTGTGTTATACTTTTCCTCTATTTGTTCCACTCCTGGTTTTGGCTTACAAATACTGATGTAAAATACTGACCAAATACTGCTAATGTGACGGCAGCCTTATAGTAGTTATATTCTTGTACATAGGGGCAGTATTATAGTAGTTATATTCTTGTACATAGGGGCAGTATTATAGTAGTTATATTCTTGTACATAGGGGCAGTATTATCATAGTTATATTCTTGTACATAGGAGCAGTATTATAGTAGTCATATTCTTGTACATAGGAGCAGTATTATAGTAGTTATATCCTTGTACATAGGGGCAGTATTATAGTAGTTATATTCTTGTACATAGGAGCAGTGTTATAGTAGTTATATTCTTGTACATAGGAGCAGTATTATAGTAGTTATATCCTTGTACATAGGGGCAGTATTATAGTAGTTATATTCTTGTACATAGGAGGCAGTATTATAGTAGTTATATCCTTGTACATAGGGGCAGCATTATAGTAGTTATATTCTTGTACATAGGAGCAGTGTTATAGTAGTTATATTCTTGTACATAGGAGCAGTATTATAGTAGTTATATTCTTGTACATAGGGGCAGTATTATAGTAGTTACATTCTTGTACATAGGAGCAGTATTATAGTAGTTATATTCTTGTACATAGGGGCAGTATTATAGTAGTTATATTCTTGTACATAGGAGCAGTATTATAGTAGTTATATTCTTGTACATAAGGGCTGTATTATTGTAGTTATATTCTTGTACATAGGAGCAGTATTATAGTAGTTATATTCTTGTACATAGGAGCAGTATTATAGTAGTTATATTCTTGTACATAGGAGCAGTATTATAGTAGTTATATTCCTGTACATAGGGGCAGTATTATAGTAGTTATATTCTTGTACATAGGAGCAGTATTATAGTAGTTATATTCCTGTACATAGGGGCAGTATTATAGTAGGTATATTCTTGTACATAGGAGCAGTATTATTGTAGTTATATTCTTGTACATAGGAGCAGTATTATAGTAGTTATATTCCTGTACATAGGGGCAGTATTATAGTAGTTATATTCTTGTACATAGGAGCAGTATTATAGTAGTTATATTCTTGTACATAAGGGCTGTATTATTGTAGTTATATTCTTGTACATAGGAGCAGTATTATAGTAGTTATATTCTTGTACATAGGAGCAGTATTATAGTAGTTATATTCTTGTACATAGGAGCAGTATTATAGTAGTTATATTCCTGTACATAGGGGCAGTATTATAGTAGTTATATTCTTGTACATAGGAGCAGTATTATAGTAGTTATATTCCTGTACATAGGGGCAGTATTATAGTAGGTATATTCTTGTACATAGGAGCAGTATTATTGTAGTTATATTCTTGTACATAGGAGCAGTATTATAGTAGTTATATTCCTGTACATAGGGGCAGTATTATAGTAGTTATATTCTTGTACATAGGAGCAGTATTATAGTAGTTATATTCTTGTACATAGGGGCAGTATTATAGTAGTTATATTCTTGTACATAGGAGCAGTATTATAGTAGTTACATTCTTGTTCATAAGGGCTGTATTATTGTAGTTATATTCTTGTACATAGGGGCAGTATTATAGTAGTTATATGCTTGTACATAGGAGCAGTATTATAGTAGTTATATTCTTGTACATTGGGGGCAATATTATAGTAGTTATATTCTTGTACATAGGGGCAGTATTATAGTAGTTATATTCTTGTACATAGGGGCAGTATTATAGTAGTTATATGCTTGTACATAGGAGCAGTATTATAGTAGTTATATTGTACATTGGGGCAATATTATAGTAGTTATATTCTTGTACATAGGAGCAGTATTATAGTAGTTATATTCTTGTACATAGGAGCAGTATTATAGTAGTTATATTTTTGTGCGTAGAGGGCAGTATTATAGTAGTTATTGTACATAGGGGAAGTATTATAGAAGTAATATTCTTGTACATATGGGCAGTATTATAGTAGTTATATTCTTGTACATAGAAGCAGTATTAAGCGGCTGTCACACTAGCAATATTTGGTCAGTATTTTACATCAGTATTTGTAAGCCAAAACCAGGACTGGGTGATAAATGCAGAAGTGGTGCATATGTTTGTGTTATACTTTTCCTCTATTTGTTCCACTCCTGGTTTTGGCTTACAAATACTGATGTAAAATACTGACCAAATACTGCTAGTGTGACGGCAGCCTTATAGTAGTTATATTCTTGTACATAGCAGCAGTATTATTGTAGTTATATTCTTGTACATAGGGGGCAGTATTATAGTAGTTATATTCTTGTACATAGGAGTATTATAGTAGTTATATTCTTGTACATAGGGGCAGTATTATAGTAGTTATATTCTTATACATAGGGGGGCAGTATTATAGTAGTTATATTCTTGTACATAGGGGCAGTATTATAGTAGTTATATTCTTATACATAGGGGGGCAGTATTATAGTAGTTATATTCTTGTACATAGCAGCAGTATTATTGTAGTTATATTCTTGTACATAGGGGGCAGTATTATAGTAGTTATATTCTTGTACATAGGAGTATTATAGTAGTTATATTCTTGTACATAGGGGCAGTATTATAGTAGTTATATTCTTATACATAGGGGGGCAGTATTATAGTAGTTATATTCTTGTACATAGGCGCAGTGTTATAGTAGAAACACCAAATAATATTCCTACCAGGGTCATGAAGGAAATCATATAATACTACCGAAAAAGGACCTTCACACAAAGACCAAAATATAAAAACATATATAGTCTTTATTGAAACAAATCATTAAAAGCATACAATAAATAAATAATGCGACAGTAACCACTGATGCAGGACAGAAACAGTGGGACCCATACAGGAACCAACCTCAAAAAACAACAGTAGTACAGTGACAATAAACGGCTGGGTATAAGGAAATGGACATATATAATTAGGTAAAATACATCTAAAATGAATACGAGCCCTATAAGAGGAAATAGGCATGTATGACAAATAGACCAAAGATCTAAAGTAAACCCAGACACATGATGGAAATACAGACTACTGCAAATAAAGTGATAAAGGCATAGTTACCTAGAGGAGGAACCCAGGGACCCATCTGTCCTGCATCAGTGGTTACTGTCGCATTATTTATTTATTGTATGCTTTTAATGATTTGTTTCAATAAAGACTATATATGTTTTTATATTTTAGTCTTTGTGTGAAGGTCCTTTTTCGGTATTATGCAGTGTTATAGTAGTTATATTCTTGTACATAGAAGCAGTATTATAGTAGTTATATTCTTGTACATAGGGGCAGTATTATAGTAGTTATATTCTTGTACATAGGGGGCAGTATTATAGTAGTTATATTCTTGTACATAGGGGCAGTATTATAGTAGTTATATTCTTGTACATTGGGGCAGTATTATAGTAGTTATATTCTTGTACATAGGGGCAGTATTATAGTAGTTATATTCTTGTACATAGGAGCAGTATTATAGTAGTTATATTATACATAGGGAGCAGTATTATAGTAGTTATATTCTTGTACGTAGGAGCAGTATTATATTAGTTATATTCTTGTACATAGGAGCAGTATTATTGTAGTTATATTCTTGTACATAGGGGCAGTATTATCTATATATAATTGTCTAAGGAGTACTTTCGTCTATTGGTCTGTCTCTCTGTAACGGAAATCCCGCGTTGCTGATTGGTCGCGGCCGGCCAGCCGCGACCAATCAGCGACGGGCACAGTCCGGCCGCGAATTTGCCCTTCCCCACTCCCCTCCAGTCAGTGCCCCCTCCCTACTCCCCAGTCAGTGCCCCCTCCCTACTCCCCAGTCCGTGCCCCGATAGCATTTTAGCAGTCCGTTAAACCGACTGCGTTACAACGCGGCATAACGCGGTGTAACGCACTCTGTTAACGCTGCTATTAACCCTATCAAAAACCTCCCAAAAATGGACACAGTACCAAAGTATCAAAAACCACTGTATTAGGGGCGTGGCTTGCAAGGGACTGGGAGCAGACCTGTGTCACAGGAGCTCCTGCTAAATCCCTTATTATAAGCGGCAATTTGCTTACTTTTCTGGGAAGAAAGTGCTTAAAACTTATGCTAAAGAGTCCAGGACTTGGATACATAATGGAAAAATCGGCTTTCAAGAAGGCACAAGCAACTCAGGGACGTGCGGTCCCCAGCCGCGGCCTTGCTGCAGGACTGCACAGTAGGGAGGACGAGAGGCTGCACTCATCGGTGCTTTCAAGCCCCAGTTCAAGACCCAGACCAAGCTCATCCACGGGTGGACTCCTGGACAGACTCCCGTCCACAGCGGCTCCCGCTCTGAAAATTACAAGGCCCTCCGGTTTCCCCACAAGAATTGGAGCGACTTGCCTGGATAGGCCCAAAGCCACGGTCTCGCCTAAACTGACGAGGCCGGGAAGCAGGAGAGGGGAGGAGACCACGCCCACAGACCTGCCCTCGGCTCCGCCCGCGACACGCAGCGGCGCCGCCCCTTGAGGACGGAGCCGCAACCAAGCAGCGGCGAAGACATCAGGTGAGCCGATGCCTCACTCACCCAGAGCTGCAGGACTACCGGGACCCTTCGTTCGCCGCTCACAAGCCAGCGCGACTTCCAGGATCAGACTGCAGGCGCCGGGGAGAAGAGACGGAGCTGGAGCCCCGCCCACAACTCCGCCCACATCTAGCGGCGGTACCGCTCCTGGAGAGGAGAGATCTGCCGCAGCTGCAAGTGGAAAGTCAGGTGAGCTCTTAAAGCAAGCGTCACCCACTCTGAAGCCTCTTAGACCCTCTGCCCCAGCCCCCCAGACCGGCACAACACCTAGGATCATAGCGGCAGCTGCGTCTATGTCGGCGGGGAGGGGGAGCAGGGGAAGGGAGGAAACTCCGCCCACTAATCGGCACACAGCTTGTAACATGAACATTACATCCAGGGATGCAGGGATAAAAGCTGTCAGCCGAGTACTAAATTATGACGCCCCAGAATTTGTGCCCCATTCCAGTAACCAGATGATGGAGGGGGCTTAAAACTGTCATCCCAAAAGCATTCACGGCCAAACCGGAAGGTGCATTATATTCAAGTTACAATACACTAAATGCACAAGAGCAGAGTCCTAATGACTCTTCCAACAAGAAGGGGGGGAGGATCCCATCTCAAAGTCTTCATGCTCTTCCCCTGTTATGGAGGAGAAAATAGCTCTCACTATAGCGTCTATAGACAATATGATGAGCGATTTCTGCGACAACTTTAACAAAAAATTGAAGGAACAATTACAATTCCGATTACCAGATTCAGTTTTTTTTTTTTAAACCACCAAATTCGGGATCTTCCTATTCGGATACAGCATCAGAGTCATACATAAAAGATGCGTTGACCTCTATTGCGGAAAGCTTGGGTTCCTCCTCATCTTTATCTTCTTCAAGATCATCTGTCTGCGATCATTATTCTTCATCTACACATGACTCACACGAACCCTCTGTAGTCTCTTCGGACAGTAGTGTGGAGGACTTTTCCCCTGAGCGTAGTGATCTTCCCCACTCAGATACCTTTCCAACTCTTAACATGTCCTCTGCCTTACTAGACAGTATGCAAAGAGACATAGACTCACTCAAACGTAACCTGGCGACTCTCGAGGATCACAGACGTAGAAATAACGTGAAGATTAGGGGCGTCCCGGAATCCATTAAACCCCCTCATTTGAAAAACTACGTTCACAAAATGATTTCTAAATTCTTTCCTGACCTTAATGATCCCAATATTATAGAAAGAGTCTACAGAATTAAAAGACCTGTGTACCTCCCATCAGATGTGCCAAGAGACATTATTGTCTCCTTTTTTCCAGCCTGGGTCAGGGGTAAACTGTTTGACCTCTCCTCCGAAAAAAGTTTTCTGCTCTCCCCTTGTGGCCACCTAACATTTTTCAGAGACTTGTCTAAGGATACCTTGAAAAAACGACGTGATTTTTCATCCATCACTCGGGAACTCCGGAGGTCCCATTTTGCGTATTCATGGTCGCCCTCCTCCACTATTTTGGTGAAACTTCTGACTGGAACTGAACATATTGCAACTCCGGAGGAGGGTATGATCTTTCTGCAGAGACATGGTCTGAATCCTCCTAGATTCCCCACCGCTCCTACTTGACCTGGAGTCCTGTCCCATATATAAAATCATTTATTATTACTACGCTTATAAGTCAAATTTATTTTTCTTCCCAACAATTAGCCTTGATACTGAGCCGGACTTTTTGCCCACATTGTCACGGGACCATCAGGAGGTGTTCCCGAACACGACAAGCTACTATCTGCGTTATATTAAGCTTAGAGTCCATGACGGGCACTCTATTTTTATAGCCTACCTTCTAATGTTTATTTGGCGAATCTGTACAAAGCATTACTCATGTTAGTTTATAGCCTACCATGTCATTTTATTTTATGCAAAAAAAAAGGGAAGAAGCCAGCACTGCTTATGGTCAGAACGCAATAACTGAAGTGCAATTGCACATAAATTCTAACTGTATTTCAAATATGAGACATTTAGCAAACAATTGATCAATTCTTTGAGCTACCCCGCCACTTCACGGCAATCTCATAATGGGGCAGTCCTAATCTTCGTATTTTATTTACGTTGTGCCATTATGGCTTCCTGAATGTATAAAAAAAAAAAAAAAAAAAAAGGACCACATTAAATGCGAACTGTACCTGGAGCATTTTCAGAATCACTCCCTTGGTGCCAGGAAAGGCAAGCGCAGGTAAAGGCCGATCAGGTCCAGTGCGGACATTTCAGATCTGGCATCCACACTGCCAAACCCGCACCAAAGATGAAGGGTGAGACAGGCTGAGACACAGGTGCACAACTAACTTGAGCCTGAGGCGGGGCAGGGCTGCTGTGTGTGTGCACAGCAGCCTATCAATCACAGTGAACACAGAAAGAATGGCGCACATAACCCAGCGTGCGCGGCAACAGTGGTGGTCAGCCACATACCAATGCAAAGCAAAAAAAAAGGGAAGAAGCCAGCACTGCTTATGGTCAGAACGCAATAACTGAAGTGCAATTGCACATAAATTCTAACTGTATTTCAAATATGAGACATTTAGCAAACAATTGATCAATTCTTTGAGCTACCCCGCCACTTCACGGCAATCTCATAATGGGGCAGTCCTAATCTTCGTATTTTATTTACGTTGTGCCATTATGGCTTCCTGAATGTATAAAAAAAAAAAAAAAAAAAAAAAAAGGACCACATTTTTTTATACATTCAGGAAGCCATAATGGCACAACGTAAATAAAATACGAAGATTAGGACTGCCCCATTATGAGATTGCCGTGAAGTGGCGGGGTAGCTCAAAGAATTGATCAATTGTTTGCTAAATGTCTCATATTTGAAATACAGTTAGAATTTATGTGCAATTGCACTTCAGTTATTGCGTTCTGACCATAAGCAGTGCTGGCTTCTTCCCTTTTTTTTTATTTTATTTTATGACAGAACTAGATGTTTACTTAGCGAATCTTCACAAAGCATTACTTATACTATCCTATAGCCTACTATGTACATCATTTAAGCTATTATGTTTACACTAATCTACTATATGTTTGCCTGTTTCCCCTATTGTTATAGGGGCTTATTTTCCCTACCTCCATATCCCACCCTTCCTCTCCGTCCCTTCCTAGCTTTTCCTGCCCGGTTAAAAAGTTATAATTCCAATAAAAATTATTTGAAAAAAAAAACCCACTGTATTAAATAGTTTATTAAATATATTTGAAGATTAAAAAATGGAGAAACTGACAAAATAGTCCACAATAAATATCACATTACACAAAAAACATCATATAGGGTGCAGATCAAATAAACATACTAGACAATAATCCCCAAAGAGACAGACCTATTGGTCAAATGCATATGTCATAAGTGGTCTAACACAAGACCAAATAAAGTACAGAAAAAGTCTCTAAGTCAATATCAGTACCAGTGTAGAGATGATCCGTCGTTCCCCTGGACTCCAGCTCCAACATACGTTTCGCCACCGTGGCTTTTTCAAGGAGTCCTTACTTTATTTGGTCTTGTGTTAGACCACTTATGACTTATGCATTTGACCAATAGGTCTGTTTCTTTGGGGATTATTGTCTAGTATGTTTATTTGATCTGCACACTATTTGATGTTTTTTATGTACTGTGATATTTATTGTGGACTATTTTGTCAGTTTCTCCATTTTTTAATCTTCAAATATATTTAATAAACTATTTAATACAGTGTTTTTTGATACTTTGGTACTGTGTCCAATTTTGAGAGGTTTTTGATATAGTTGTAGGACATTTTGCAATAGTGTGAGCTTCTCTCACGTGGTTGTGTATTGAGCTGCTATTAACCCTGTGTGACCAACTTTTTACTATTGATGCTGCCTATGCAGCATCAATAGTAAAAAGATCTAATGTTAAAAATAATAAAAAAAAAAAAAAATCATTATATTCTCACCTTCCAGTGCCTTTCCCGCTCCTCGCGACGCTCCGATCCCAAGAATGCATTGCGGCAATGACCGGACATGATGTAGCGGTCTCGCGAGATGATGACGTAGCGGTCTCGCGTATTCTTGGGACCGGAGCGTCGCGAGAAGCATCGCTAAACACCTGGGCTGGATCCGGGGGCCGCTGGAAGGTGAGTATATAACAATTTTTTATTTTAAGTCTTTTTTTAACAGGGATATGGTGCCCACATTGCTATATACTACATGGGCTGTGTTATATACTATGTGGGCTCTGTTATATACTGCATGGGCTGTATTATATACTGCGTGGCCTGTGTTATATACTACGTCTCTGTGCTATATACTACGTGGCTGTGCAATATACTAAGACAGGCAATTAACAGTAAATAGAAAGCATTTGCACTACTAAAGCAGGATGGCACCATTGAAGCTCTAAAAAACTATTCACGGTGGAAAATGAAATGCTAGGTGTAATCCCAAGAAACAATGAAAACCCTATATTAAGGGTCACCAATCTAACCCAAGAAGAGGTGCGAAACCGGCTAAATAAGATTAAAATAGATAAATCTCCGGGTCCGGATGGCATACACCCACGAGTACTAAGAGAACTAAGTAATGTAATAGATAAACCATTATTTCTTATTTTTAGGGACTCTATAGCGACAGGGTCTGTTCCGCAGGACTGGCGCATAGCAAATGTGGTGCCAATATTCAAAAAGGGCTCTAAAAGTGAACCTGGAAATTATAGGCCAGTAAGTCTAACCTCTATTGTTGGTAAAATATTTGAAGGGTTTCTGAGGGATGTTATTCTGGATTATCTCAATGAGAATAACTGTTTAACTCCATATCAGCATGGGTTTATGAGAAATCGCTCCTGTCAAACCAATCTAATCAGTTTTTATGAAGAGGTAAGCTATAGGCTGGACCACGGTGAGTCATTGGATGTGGTATATCTCGATTTTTCCAAAGCGTTTGATACTGTGCCGCACAAGAGGTTGGTACACAAAATGAGAATGCTTGGTCTGGGGGAAAATGTGTGTAAATGGGTTAGTAACTGGCTTAGTGATAGAAAGCAGAGGGTGGTTATAAATGGTATAGTCTCTAACTGGGTCGCTGTGACCAGTGGGGTACCGCAGGGGTCGGTATTGGGACCTGTTCTCTTCAACATATTCATTAATGATCTGGTAGAAGGTTTACACAGTAAAATATCGATATTTGCAGATGATACAAAACTATGTAAAGCAGTTAATACAAGAGAAGATAGTCTTCTGCTACAGATGGATCTGGATAAGTTGGAAACTTGGGCTGAAAGGTGGCAGATGAGGTTTAACAATGATAAATGTAAGGTTATACACATGGGAAGAAGGAATCAATATCACCATTACACACTGAATGGGAAACCACTGGGTAAATCTGACAGGGAGAAGGACTTGGGGATCCTAGTTAATGATAAACTTACCTGGAGCAGCCAGTGCCAGACAGCAGCTGCCAAGGCAAACAGGATCATGGGGTGCATTAAAAGAGGTCTGGATACACATGATGAGAGCATTATACTGCCTCTGTACAAATCCCTAGTTAGACCGCACATGGAGTACTGTGTCCAGTTTTGGGCACCGGTGCTCAGGAAGGATATAATGGAACTAGAGAGAGTACAAAGGAGGGCAACAAAATTAATAAAGGGGATGGGAGAACTACAATACCCAGATAGATTAGCGAAATTAGGATTATTTAGTCTAGAAAAAAGACGACTGAGGGGCGATCTAATAACCATGTATGAGTATATAAGGGGACAATACAAATATCTCGCTGAGGATCTGTTTATACCAAGGAAGGTGACGGGCACAAGGGGGCATTCTTTGCGTCTGGAGGAGAGAAGGTTTTTCCACCAACATAGAAGAGGATTCTTTACTGTTAGGGCGGTGAGAATCTGGAATTGCTTGCCTGAGGAGGTGGTGATGGCGAACTCAGTCGAGGGGTTCAAGAGAGGCCTGGATGTCTTCCTGGAGCAGAACAATATTGTATCATACAATTATTAGGTTCTGTAGAAGGACGTAGATCTGGGGATTTATTATGATGGAATATAGGCTGAACTGGATGGACAAATGTCTTTTTTCGGCCTTACTAACTATGTTACTATGTGGCTGTGTTATATACTGCATTGTTATGATGCGGTGGTCTAGGAGCAACATGGAACGAGCTCTGAAGGAAGTGGTAACTGTACTGACCGCAGTCTCTAAGCTCTACACAACATTAGAAGTAGCCGTGGAATGCTCCTAACTCTCCCTAGGCATCTCGTCACAGCCTAAGAGCTAACTACCCCTAAAGACAGAAGCAGGAAAACTATCTTGCCTCAGAGAAAATCCCCAAAGGATAGATTAGCCCCCCACAAATAATGACTGTGAGTGGAGAGGAAAAAGACATACACAGAATTAAACCAGGATGAGCACAGGAGGCCAGTCTAGCTTGATAGATAGGACAGGATGGCATACTGTGCGGTCAGTAAAAAACACTACAAAAATCCACGCAGAGTTTACAAAAAAATCTCCACACCTTAATAAAGGTGTGGAGGGTAAATCTGCTTCCCAGAGCTTCCAGCAAGACAGAATTTATTCATACTGATAACGCTGGACAAACATAGAAAGCACTGAACGGATAAGTCCACAATCTGTGAACAGAAAAGCGCAAGCAAAAACTTAGCTTTGCTGAACTGGTCAGGAAAACAGGGAAATCCAAAGAGATGTGAATCCAACCAGGAACCATTTACAAGTGGCACTGGCTGAAGGAACAGCCAGGCCTAAATAGCCGAGCAGAAGAGACGATAAGTGGAGGCAGCTGATGACAGCTAACTCCAAGGAGCAGCCATACCACTCGAAACCACAAGACGGAGCCCAAGAGCAGAACTCACAAAAGTGCCACTTACAACCACCGGAGGGAGCCCAAGAGCGGAATTCACAACACTGCATGGCCTGTGTTATATACTGCGTGGCTTGTGTTATATACTACGTCTCTGTACTATATACTACATAGGCTATGTTATATACTACGTGGGCTGTGTTATATACTACGTGGCTGTGCTATATACTACGTGGCTGTGTTATATACTACGTGGCCTGTTATTATATACTACTCTGTACTATATACTACGTGGCTGTGCTATATACTACGTGGGCTGTGCTATATACTACGTGGTTGTGCTATATACTACGTGGGCTGTGCTATATACTACGTGGGCTGTGTTATATGCTACGTGGCTGGGCAATATACTACGTGGTTGTGCTATATACTATGTGGCTGGGCAATATATTACGTGGCCTGTGTTATATACTATGTGGCTGTGCTATATACTACGTGGCTGTGCAATATAATACGTGGCTGTGCTATATACTACGTGGCCTGTGTTATATACCAAGTGGGCTGTGTTATATACTACGTAGGCTGTGTTATATACTGCATGGGCTGTGCTGTATACTAGTATACATATTCTAGAATACCCAATGCGTTAGAATCGGACCACCATCTAGTAGTAGTTATATTCTTGTACATAGGGGCAGTATTATAGTAGTTATATTCTTGTACAAAGGAGCAGTATTATAGTAGTTATATTCTTGTATATAGGGGCAGTATTATAGTAGTTATATTCTTGTACATAGGGGGCAGTGATTATAGTAGTTACTAGATGGTGGCCCGATTCTAACGCATCGGGTATTCTAGAATATGTATGTATGTATGTGTATAGCAGCCACATAGTATATAGCACAGGCCACGTAGAATATAGGAGCCATGTAGTATATAGCAGACAAATACTACGTGGCCTGTGCTATATACTATGTGGCTGCTATATACATACATACATACATATTGTAGAATACCCGATGCGTTAATACTGGCCACGCAATATATAACAGTGGCCACGCAGTATTTAACACAGCCCAAACAGTATGTAACACAGCCCACGCATTATATAGCAGGCTCGCAGTATATAACACAGGCTATGTAGTATATAACACAGACCATGCAGTATATAACACTGGCCACGTAATATATAGCACAGCCCATGCAGTACATAACACAGCCCACATAGTATCTAACACTGGCCACGTAGTATATAGCAGCCACGCGGTATATAACGCAGCCCACTCGGTATATAACACTGCCCACGTAGTATATAGCAGTGTGGGCACATATCCCTGTTAGAAAAAAATAATTAAAATAAAAAATACTTATATACTCACCCGCCAGGATCCAGCGAAGCTCTGGCGATGCGCGGCTGCTGCCATCTTCCGTTCCCAGGATGCATTGCGAAATGACACAGATGACGTAGCGGGTCATTATAGTAGTTATAATCTTGTACATAGGGGCAGTATTATGCTAGTTATATTCTTGTACAAAGGCGCAGCATCATAGTAGTTATATTCTTGTACATAGGAGCAGTATTATAGTAGTTATATTCTTGTACATAGAAGCAGTATTATAGTAGTTATATTCTTGTACATAGAAGCAGTATTATAGTAGTTATATTCTTGTACATAGAAGCAGTATTATAGTAGTTATATTCTTGTACAAAGGGGCAGTATTATAGTAGTTATATTCTTGTTCATAGCAGTATAATAGTAGTTATATTCTTGTACATGGGGCAGTATTATAGTAGTTATATTCTTGTACATAGGGGGCAGTATTATAGTAGTTATATTATTGTACATAGGAGCAGTATTATAGTAGTTTTATTCTTGTACATAGGAGCAGTATTATAATAGTTATATTCTTGTACATAGGAGCAGTATTATAGTAGTTATATTCTTGTACATAGGGGCAGTATTATAGTAGTTATATTCTTGTACAAAGGGGTAGTATTATAGTAGTTATATTCTTGTACATAGGGGGCAGTACTATAGTAGTTATATTCTTGTACATAGAGGCAGTATTATAGTAGTTATATTGTGTACTTTGGAGCAGTATTATAGTATTTATATTGTTGTACATAGTAGCAGTATTATGGTAATTATATTCTTATACATAGGAGCAGTATTATAGTAGTTATATTCTTGTACATAGGGGCAGTATTATAGTAGTTATATTCTTGTACATAGGAGCAGTATTATAGTAGTTATATTCTTGTACATAGGGGCAGTATTATAGTAGTTATATGCTTGTACATAGGGGCAGTATTATAGTAGTTATATTCTTGCACATAGGGGCAGTATTATAGTAGTTATATATTCAGGTACCCGCTTATATTACATAGTCCGTTCCTCCTCTATATGATTCAGTACACACGTGGCTGCAGGCTGTAATCCTTATCTCCTCCTTTCCTGTCATGTACAGTTAGGTCCATATATATTTGGACAGAGACAACATTTTTCTAATTTTGGTTATAGACATTACCACAATGAATTTTAACCCCTTAGTGACAGAGCCAATTTGGTACTTAATGACCAGGCCAATTTTTGCAATTCTGACCACTGTCACTTTATGAGGTTATAACTCTGGAACGCTTCAACAGATCCCGCTGATTCTGAGATTGTTTTTTCGTGACATATTGTACTTCATGTTAGTGGTAACATTTCTTCGATATTACTTGCGATTATTTATGAAAAAAACGGAAATATGGTGAAAATTTTTAAAATTTTGCAATTTTCAAACTTTGTATTTTTATGCCCTTAAATCAGAGAGATATGTCATAAAAAATAGTTAATAAATAACATTTCCCACATGTCTACTTTACATCAGCACAATTTTGGAAACAAAATTTTTTTTTGTTAGGGAGTTATAAGGGTTAAAAGTTGACCAGCAATTTCTCATTTTTACAACACCATTTTTTTTTAGGGACCACATCACATTTGAAGTCATTTTGAGGGGTCTATATGATAGAAAATAATGAAGTGTGACACCATTCTAAAA
Organism: Ranitomeya imitator; assembly: GCF_032444005.1. Taxonomy (NCBI): domain Eukaryota; kingdom Metazoa; phylum Chordata; class Amphibia; order Anura; family Dendrobatidae; genus Ranitomeya; species Ranitomeya imitator. Next base: position 659,732,889 of record NC_091282.1, read on the forward strand.
ACTACACCCCTCAAGGTTCTCAAAACCACATTCAAGAAGTTTATTAACCCTTTACGTGCTTCACAGGAACTGAAACAATGTGGAAGGAAAAAATGAACATTTAACTTTTTTTTGCAAACATCTTAATTCAGAACCATTTTTTTTATTTTCACAAGTGTAAAAACAGAAATGTAACCATAAATTGTGTTATGCAATTTCTCCTGAATACGCCAATACCCCACATGTGGGGGTAAACCACTGTTAGGGCGCACCGCAGAACTTAGAAGTGAAGGAGCGCCGTTTGACTTTTTCAATGCAGAATTGGCTGGAATTGAGATCGGACACCATGTCACATTTAGAGAGCCCCTGATGTACCTAAACAGTGGAAACTCCCCACAAGTGACACCATTTTGGAAACTAGACCCCTTAAGGAACTTATCTAGATGTGTGGTGAGCACTTTGAACCCCCAAGTGCTTCACAGAAGTTTATAACGTAGAGCCGTGAAAATAAAAAATCGCTTTTGTTTACACAAAAATGATCTTTTTGCCCACAAATTCTTATTTTCACAAGGGTAACAGGAGAAATTAGACCACAAAAGTTGTTGTGCAATTTCTCCTGAGTACGCTGATACCCAATATGTGGGGGTAAACAACTGTTAGGGCGCACCGCAGAGCTTGGAAGAGAAGGAGTGCCGTTTTACTTTTTCAATGTAGAATTGGCTGGAATTGAGATTGGACGCCATGTCGCGTTTGGAGAGCCCCTGATGTGCCTAAACAGTGGAAACCCCCCACAAGTGACACCATTTTGGAAACTAGACCCCTTAAGGAACTTATCTAGATGTGTGGCGAGCACTTTGAACCCCCATGTGCTTCACAGAAGTTTATAACGTAGAGCCGTGAAAAAAAAAATTGCATTTTTTCTACAAAAATTATCTTTTTGCCCACAAATTTTTATTTTCACAAGGGTAACAGGAGAAATTAGACCACAAAAGTTGTTGTGCAATTTCTCCTGAGTACGTCGATACCCAATATGTGGGGGTAAACCACTGTTTGGGCGCACCGCAGAGCTTGGAAGAGAAAGAGTGCCGTTTTACTTTTTCAATGTAGAATTGGCTGGAATTGAGATCGGACGCCATGTCGCGTTTGGAGAGCCCCTGATGTGCCTAAACAGTAGAAATCCCCCACAAGTGACCCCATTTTGGAAACTAGACCCCCCATGGAACTTATCTAGATGTGTGGTGAGAACCTTGAATGCCCAAGTGCTTCACAGAAGTTTATAATGCAGAGCCGTGAAAATAAAAAATATTTTTTTTTTCCACAAAAAAGATTTTTTAGCCACCAAATTTTTATTTTCACAAGGGTAACAAGAGAAACTGGACCCCAAAAGTTGTTGTCCAATTTGTCCTGAGTATGCTGGTACCCCATATGTGGGGGTAAACCACTGTTTGGGCGCACGGCAGAGCTCGGAAGGAAGGAGCGCCGTTTTGGAATGCAGACTTTGATAGAATGGTCTGCGGGTATTATGTTGCGTTTGCAGAGCCCCTGATGTACCTAACCAGTAGAAACCCTCCACAAGTGACCCCATTTTGGAAACTAGACCCCCCAAGGAACTTATCTAGATGTGTGGTGAGAACTTTGAATGCCCAAGTGCTTCACAGAAGTTTAGAATGCAGAGTCGTGAAAATAAAAAATATTTTTTTTTCCACAAAAAAGATATTGTAGCCCCCAAGTTTTTATTTTCACAAGGGTAACAGGAGAAATTGGACTGCAATAGTTGTTGTCCAATTTATCCCGAGTACGCTGATGCGCCATATGTGGCGGTAAACCACTGTTTGGGCGCACGGCAGAGCTCGGAAGGGAAGGAGCGCCTTTTTGGAATGCAGACTTTGATAGAATGGTCTGTGGGCATTATGTTGCGATTGCAGAGCCCCTGATGTACCTAAACTGTAGTAACCCCCCACAAGTGACCCCATTTTGGAAACTAGACCCCCCAAGGAACTTATCTAGATGTGTGGTGAGAACTTTGAATGCCCAAGTGCTTCACAGAAGTTTAGAATGCAGAGTCGTGAAAATAAAAAATATTTTTTTTTTCACAAAAAAGATTTTGTAGCCCCCAAGTTTTTATTTTCACAAGGGTAACAAGAGAAATTGGACCCCAGAAGTTGTTGTCCAATTTATCCCGAGTACGCTGATGCCCCATATGTGGGGGTAACCCACTGTTTGGGCGCACGGCAGAGCTCAGAAGGGAGGGAGCACCATTTGACTTTTTGAGCGCAAAATTGGCTGTCGTGTTTGGAGACCCCCTGATGTACCTAAACAGTGGAAACCCCCCAATTCTAGCTCCAACCCTAACCCCAACACACCCCTAACCCTAATCCCAACCTCATCCATAATCCTAATCACTAACCCTAACCATAATCACAACCCTTACCCCAAAACAACCCTAATGTCAACCCTAACCATAACCCTAATCAAAACCCTAAATCCAACACACCCCTAATCCTAATCTCAACCCTAACCTCAAACCTAACCCTAATCCCAATACACCCCTAATCACAACCCTAACCTTAACCCTAATCCCAAACCTAACCCTAATCCCAAGCGTAACCCTAATGCCAACCCTAACCCTAATACGAACCCTAATCCAAACCCTAACCCTAATCCCAGCTCTAACCCTAACTTTAGCCCCAACCCTAGCCCTAACTTTAGCCCCAACCCTAACCCTAGCCCTAGGGCTACTTTCACACTTGCGTCGTTTGGCATTCCGTCGCAATCCGTCGTTTTGGACAAGAAACGGATCCTGCAAATGTGCCCGCAGGATGCGTTTTTTGCCCATAGACTTGTATTGCCGATGGATCGTGACGGATGGCCACACGTCGCGTCCGTCGTGCACTGGATCAGTTGTGTTTTGGCGGAGCGTCGGCACAAAAAAACGTTCAATGAAACGTTTTTTTGTACGTCGCATCCGCCATTTCTGACCGCGCATGCGTGGCCGTAACTCCGCCCCCTCCTCCCCAGGACATAGATTGGGCAGCGGATGTGTTGAAAAACTACAGCTGCTGCCCACGTTGTGCACAATTTTCACAACGTGCGTCGGTATGTCGGGCCGACGTATTGCGACGGCCCCGTACCGACGTAAGTGTGAAAGAAGCCTAACCCTAAATTTAGCCCCAACCCTAACCCTAAATTTAGCCCCAACCCTAACCCTAAATTTAGCCCCAACCTTAGCCCTACCCCTAACCTAACCCTACCCCTACCCCTAACCTAACCCTACCCCTAACCCTACCCCTAACCCTACCCCTAACCCTACCCCTAACCTAACCCTACCCCTAACCCTACCCCTAACCTAACCCTACCCCTAACCCTAACCCTACCCCTAATTTTAGCCCCAACTGCTGTTCTCCTGCCGGCCGGCAGATGGAGACAGATGGCGGGCGCACTGGGCATGCGTCCGCCATGTTCTGCTGCCGGCGGCCAGGAGGAGCAGCAAGAGGATCCAGGGACCTAGGTGAGTATGCTAGGGTCCCCGAATCCCCCTATTTCTCTGTCCTCTGATGTGCGATCACATCAGAGGACAGAGAATTACACTTTACTTTTTTTTTTTTTTGCGGTCGCCGGTAAACAGTTAATTACCGGCGATCGCAAAACAGGGGTCGGTAATACCGACCCCGATCGTGCTCTTTGGGGTCTCGGCTACCCCCGGCAGCCGAGACCCCAAAGATTCTCCCGGTGCCGGCCGGCGGGCGCACTGCGCATGCGCCCGCCATTTTGAAGATGGCGGCACCCACCGGGAGACACGAGGAGCATCGGGGGAGCTAGGTGAGTATTGGGGGGCCACCTGGGACCCCTTTTCTCTGTCCTCCGATGTGCGATCACATCGGAGGACAGAGAAATTAAAAAGAGATCGCTTTTTTTTTTTTTGCGATCGCCGGTAAACGGTTAATTACCGGCGATCGCAAATGCGGGGTGGGTTAAAAACCCCCCAAATCATGTTCTCTGGGGTCTCGGCTACCCTCGGCAGCCGAGACCCCGGAGAAAATCGGCCTCTGGGGGGCGCTATGGACTTTTTCCACAGCGCCGTTAATTAACGGCGCTGTGGTTTAAGTACCCTTAGCGGCCGCCGTTAAAAGGCGTATCGGCGGTCGCTAAGGGGTTAAACAAAACAATTCAGATGCAGTTGAAGTTCAGACTTTCAGCTTTCATTTGAGGGTATCCAGATTAAAACTGGATGAAGGGTTTAGGAGTTTACGCTCCTTAACATGTGCAACCCTGCTTTTAAAGAGACCAAAAGTAATTGGACAAGTGACTCCAAGGCTATTTCATGGACAGGTGTGGGCAATCCCTTTGTTATGTCATTCTCAATTAAGCAGATAAAATGCCTGGAGTTGATTTGAGGTGTGGTGCTTGCATTTGGAAGGTTTTGCTGTGAAGTAAACATGCGGTCAAAGGAGCTCTCCATGCAGGTGAAACAAGCCATCCTTAGGCTGCGAAAACAGAAAAAACCCATCCGAGAAATTGCTGCAATATTAGGAGTGGCAAAATCTACAGTTTGGTACATCCTGAGAAAGAAAGAAAGCACTGGTGAACTCATCAATGCAAAAAGACCTGGGAACCCACAGAAGACAACAGTGGTGGATGATCGCAGAATAATCTCCATGGTGAAGAGAAACCCCTTCACAACAGCCAACCAAGTGAACAACACTCTCCAGGAGGTAGGCCTATCAATATCCAAATCTACCATAAAGAGAAGACTGCATGAAAGAAAATACAGAGGGTTCACTGCACGGTGCAAGCCACTCATAAGCATCAAGAATAGAAAGGCTAGACTGGACTTTGCTAAAAAACATCTAAAAAAGCCAGCACAGTTCTGGAAGAACATTCTTTGGACAGATGAAACCAAGATCAACCTCTACCAGAATGATGGAAAGAGAAAAGTATGGTGAAGGCGTGGTACAGCTCATGATCCAAAGCATACCACCTCATCTGTAATACACGGCGGAGGCAGTGTGATGGCTTGGGCATGCATGGCTGCCAGTGGCACTGGGTCACTAGTGTTTATTGATGATGTGACACAGGACAGAAGCAGCCGAATGAATTCTGAGGTATTCAGAGCCGCCATACTGTGCTCAGATCCAGCCAAATGCAGCCAAACTGATCGTCGTTTCATACTTCTGATGGACAATAACTCAAAACATAAAGCCAAAGCAACCCAGAGGTTTATTAAAGCAAAGAAGTGGAATATTCTTGAATGGCCAAGTCAGTCACCTGATCTCAACCCAATTGAGCATGCATTTCACTTGTTAAAGACTAAACTTCAGACAGAAAGGCCCACAAACAAACAGCAACTGAAAACCACCGCAGTGAAGGCCTAGCAGAGCATCAAAAAGGAGGAAACACAGCGTCTGGTGATGTCCATGAGTTCAAGACTTCAGGCAGTCATTGCCAACAAAGGGTTTTCAACCAAGTACTAGAAATGAACATTTTATTTAAAATTATTGAATCTGTCCAATTACTTTTGGTCCCTTTAAAAACAGGGTGGCACATGTTAAGGAGCTGAAACTCCTAAACCCTTCATCCAATTTTAATGTGGATACCCTCAAATGAAAGCTGAAAGTCTGAACTTCAACTGCATCTGAATTGTTTTGTTTACAATTCATTGTGGCAAAGTCTATAACCAAAATTAGAAAAATGTTGTCTCTGTCCAAATATATATGGACCTAACTGTATGGTGTTGCTGATATCTCAGTGCAGGGTGTGAGGACTTATGCCCTGACCTCCCTGTTGCTGAATATGACTGCATCTTGCAGTGGGCGTCCTGCAGACAGCGACTTTATATCGTACATTGGATTGTGAGCTCTGTGGTCGTCGCTGTCCGTTATCTGTATGTTATTATTCTCCCTTATGATAATCCTTCTGTTATCTTGGGATAAATCGACAACAGTGCCCCCAGCCCACAATTCTCCTCTCCAGGAGACCCTCTAGATTGCAGTTTATCAAGTGTTTACCTCCTTATCTTCTCTGTGCTGCTTTGCCATCGTGTTGTTTCAATTGTATCCATTTTTCATGTGCCGCTACTTTCGGGGTGCAGTAACCCCGCGCCTTTCTTCCCGCAGCTCGCTGATATAGTGATAGACAGCCTGTGTCGGGGGGTGTTTGCCGGTGACAGTCGCCAGCTCAGCCTACGCTCCTGCTTCCCTTTCCTATACGAAGCTGAACGTCACAAGAGATCTGTGGTCCTGGGGATGGTCGCCACTGGAGGTAAGGGCTCACATCGTAGGGGCACCGGACACATCCTACCCTCAGCTTTGCTGCTCATCACGGTCTCTCTATCATTGTGACAGATAAGACCCCGCCACTGGACTCGCCACTCATTCATAGGTCGAAGAAGGAGAAGTGGAGCCAGTGGTCGCTCCGAGGGGGCATGCAGACCCTCTCAGATACCCTCGAGGCCTACATTAAGGATAGAGGTGTGCAGATACACAAGGACACCCCAGTAGAGGCGCTGCATTGGCAGGCGGATGGTGGCTGGCAGGTATTGGGGTGAAGATGATATCCTGCTTCGCCCCCCGAGGCCTCTGTTTCTCACATCATCTGTAATGTTTCCTTCTAGATCAAGGTTCCTGGTGGCAGCATGGCAGCCGATCATGTGATCAGCGCAGTCCCCGCAGCAGGTACCACCTCTCACCACGTAAAAGCAAGGGGGTCCTTGTATCGCAGGTCACATGACTGACTGTCCCCTATTATGTCTCCTCAGTACTGAGCAAAGTTCTGCCCCTCAATACTGAGCCGATGACAAACACCCTGCGTGAGATGAGCGCCGCCACTGTTGCTGTGGTAAACCTGGAGTATGACGGAGACGTGCTGCCTGTATCGGTGAGTGACCCAAAAATTGCAGGCTCTGTCCCCCGAGTGTTATTGTTCTTCACCCCTAGTGTCAGTGTCCTTTATTCTCCGTACTCCCTCCCCTGTGTCAGGATGCTGTATCCTTCAATGTCAGTGTTTGTTATCCTGTACCCCCGAGGGTCATGATGGCAGACACAGGTGAGACCGCTCACTCATTTCAGCAATGCCAGTTTTTCTCACTAGGATATGGATCCTTTTGCTGTACTCCCAAGGGTCTGAGTTCTTATGTCCTACCCTTAAGGACCAGATTCCTTCTCTCGTACCCAGGAGGTCCTTCTCTCGGATCTCTGAGGGTCCTGGTCCTTCTGCCTTACTCCCGGTGATCCTTCTGTACCCCCTGAGCGGCCAGGTCTTTCTTTCTTAGCCCTGAGGGTCCAGGTCCTTCTCTCATAGTTCCGAGGATCCATATCCTTCCCCTGTAGCACCGAGAATCCAGGTACTTCTGTTTTACCCCAACTCCTCCGGGGACCATGTCCTTCTCCCTTAGCCCCCACTTCCCCTTCCCAGGGACTGTATCCTTTTACCATAGTCCCCTAGTGGACAGGTCCTTCTCTCATAGTTCCGAGGATCCGTGTCCTTCCCCCATACCCATGAGGGTCTGGGTCCTTCTCTCATAGTTCCAGGGATCTGTGTCCTCCTTCCTTAGCCTCGAGGGCCCAGGTCCTTCTCCCATACCGATGCGGGTCTGGGTCTTTCTCTCGCAGTTCTGAGGGTCTGGATCCTATTTCCGCACCTGGCATCGGCAATACCGGGGCATCGTGAGGATGTGGCATAGAGTTTACTGCAGACTTTGCTTTCAAACCTGAACACAACCCCTTTAACCCTCTGCCTTTCTCCACTACATTAATTAACCCTTCAGTCTCAATATTGGGGTTCGCTTACTTTCTCTCCCCTCCAGGGTTTCGGACATCTCATTCCCTCCTTTGAAGGCGACGCCATGTTGGGGATCGTATATGATTCTCTCGCTTTCCCAGAACACAACAGACGAGGCGGCAGCTCCACCAGACTGACGGTAATGGGGGGCAAATCTCGGGGGGGGGGGGGGGGGGAAGGGATGCGGACACTGCAGAGGACTGTACCCCGAGGCTGACAGTCTAATTACTGCAGTGATAAAACATGGCAGGAAATTGCAGCCATTACATTATGACCCGACGTCTGGGGGAAAGGGGAGACGTGATCATCAGACAGAGAAGGGCTGTCGTGGAGTGTTTGTTACAGGGTCACAGTACCTGTTGTCTTCCCTGCAGGTGATGCTTGGGGGTGCCTGGTTTGAGAGCAGCCTGGGTGACCCAGATGCTGTCTCAAAGGAGGTGCTGTTGAGCCTGGCGTCCACGGCAGCTGCCACCCAGCTGGGAGTGAAGGAGACGCCATGCCGCACCATCGTGACCCTAAACAAGGTAACGGGCCCATTAGATCCTGTCTGTGTACACTAAATCTTCACTGCCCTCTACTTCTCACAGCAGAGCTGCAGTGGCCTTATCACCACTAGGGGGCAGAGCTCCTTTACCATCTGTGGCCTTTTTTCTTCACAGAGCTGCATCCCCCAGTACACGCTGGGACACTGGAAGCGAATTGGTAAGGAGTCAAAACTCCCATGTACCCCAATACACCAGTAGGCAGGTTCGTCCTGCCATCCACTCATTGACCTGTGTCTTCTCTCCTCTGCAGATCATCTCTTCTCCTACATCCGCCAGCACTCTCTGCCCCTCAGTCTTGTTGGCGCGTCCTACGAGGGCGTATCGGTTAACGACTGCATCTACAATGCCAGGAAATCCGTCAAGCGCCTGCTGGGATGTTAGCGGACTACAACTCTCAGCATGCGCAGACCCTGTGTGTGTAAATCGAGGATCTTTTTTCTATATGTTTTATTAAATAATGTATAAAGTTTCCACAACTTTATGAAAGTTTCTGAAAACTTTTTAAATGTGTAATATGCAGAAATAGTGATGAACCTGGGGCTCTGAAAGTGTAGTGACACTACAACTCTCAGCATGCACTGACAGCTGTAAGGTGGAGAGAACAGCTTTTAGGTAGTCTTAACCCATGTATGACAATAGGGGAAAACTGGGCAAAAATTTAAAAAAAAAAAACATCTAGATTTAAGTTTTTGAAACTTTGAAAACATTTTAAAAAGTTTTTACTAGAGAACCACCAGCCTAGTTTTCCTTCTAATTCCCAGCTCTTTTTGGCTTTGCTCAAAAAACACCTGCACGCGCTGGAGACCACGGCCGCTTAGGTCACAGGGATGCCCATAGAAAGGCAAATTATAGCTAGAAATCACAGACATTTCCCCTTTAAAAATCAAACAACTATGAGCCTGTATTTTTATTTCTTAAAAGGAATGGGAGGTTTTTGGTTTTCTATTTCATTATATAGAAAAAATGACAATTGATTTCTTAATTCTAGCTCAGTGGTTAGCACTGACACTTTACAGTTGTGGTATCCTGGGTTGTAATCCGATCACGAACATGTGAAAGTAGGTCACATCTATTACAGTAGATTTATAAGTGTTCAATCTTCAATACTGCATTTTAGAGAAGCTACCACGGTGGCTCAGTGGTTAACATTGATATTTCCTGAGGTCCTGAGTTCAAGTCTTACTAAGGATGACCTCTAAAAAGAGGTCGTCATTTACTTTTTGTATTTTTAATGAAGACTTGAATCTGCAATGATTTTTTTATTTGTTTTCGTGGTAGCTCAGTGGTTAGCATTGATATTTCCTGACATTGAGGTCCAGGGTTCAAATCTCATCAAAGATGGCAACTAAAAGGAGGTCATGTCATTTAGTTCTTATATTCTTAGGAAAGACTGGAACCTGCAATAATTTGATGCTTTGTTTCATGGCAACACAGTGGCTCAGTGGTTAGTGCTTACTATATTACAGTGCTGGGGTCTAGTGTTCTTGTCCAACCAACAAAAACTAAGAAGTTATTTCTTGAAACACAGTCTTTGATTTTTGAGCTGCTTTTATATAACAGAAATAACATACACCTCACCTCACTGAGCAACACGTTGGCTCAGTGGTTCATACTGATGGTTTGCAGAAGTTAGGTCCTGGGTTTAAAGAACATTGAGAACGAAAGCTTAAAAAGTGCAGTTCTTCCTTTAGCATTTTATAGAAGAAACAAAAAGCACCTGTTTAGACTAGCATGATGGCTCAGTGGTTAGCACTGTATGATGGCTCGATAGTTAGTACTGTTGCTTTGCAGTTTTTTGAATCCTGGATTCAAATCCCACCAAGGACGACAACTGCAAGGAGTTTGGTTGGAGTCCCTGGAAGAAACCCACGCAGACACGGGGAAAAAATTCAGTTTCCTCCCACAGCCCAAAGACATATACTGTATAGAGCGAGGGAAACCATGGCTCCCTATCTCTTTTCTACAGCAGCATCTGAAGTTACCAGCATGGATAATTCGACACCCAAGGAGGTTCTGCCAATTAAGAATCTGATGAAAATATACAAATTTACAAGAAACGGTCTAGCTGCTTAAAGGAAATCAGAACAAATAAAGCAGGTTTACAGATGAGAAAGTGGAGATATGGTTTTATACATAGGGACAGGCAGTTGTGTATATTCATGATCCTCTTCTCATGCACAGAAGACATTGTAGTAGGTGTAAGCTGATTATTATTATAGCGCCATTTACTCCATGGCAATTTACATGTGAGGAGGGGGTGTACATAAAAACAAGGACAATCATCCTGAACAATACAAGTTACGACTTGGACAGGAGGAGAGAGGACCCTGCCTGCGAGGGCTCACAATCTACAAGGAATGGGTGAGAATACAGTAGGCGAGGGGAGAGCTGGTTGTGAAGTGGTTTGATGGTTATTGTAGGTTGCAGGCTTGTCGAAAGATGGTCTTCAGGTTCCTTTTGAAGGTTTCCACGGTAGGCGAGAGTCTGATATGTTGTGGTAGAGAGTTCCATAGTAGAGGTAATCTACGGGAGAAATCTAGTATGTGATTGTGTAAAGTGGGAAGTAGAGAAGGAGATCTTGTGAGGATCGGAAGTTGCGTGCTGGTAGGTACCAGGCGCTGGTAGGTACCAGGCGAGGTGACCGATGTATGGAGATGACAGATTGTGGATGGCTTTGTGTGCCATGGTTAGGGTTTTGAACCGGAGTCTCTGAGTAATGAGGAGCCAGCGAAGGGATTGATAGAAAGGCCAGGGAATAGCGGAGGGATAAGTGGATTAGTCAGGCAGCAGAGTTTAGAATAGATTGGAGGGGTGCGAGAGTGTTAAGGTACCTTCACACTAAACGACGCTGCAGCGATCCAGACAACGATCCGGATCGCTGCAGCGTCGCTGTTTGGTCGCTGGAGAGCTGTCACACAGACAGCTCTCCAGCAACCAACGATGCCGGTAACCAGGGTAAACATCGGGTTACTAAGCGCAGGGCCGCGCTTAGTAACCCGATGTTTACCCTTGATACCATCCTAAAAGTAAAAAAAACAAACGCTTCATACTTACCTTCGGCTGTCTGTCCCCGGCGCTGTGCTTCTCTGTACTGGCTGTGAGCACAGCGGCCGGAAAGCAGAGCGGTGACATCACCGCTCTGCTTTCCGGCCGCTGTGCTCACAGTGAGTGCAACGACATCACAGCAGGATTCTGATCGCTGCTGCGTGTCACACTGAACGATATCGCTAGCGAGGATGCTACAACGTCACGGATTGCTAGCGATATCGTTTAGTGTGAAGGTACCTTTAGAGGGGAGGTCACAGAGCAGGAGGTTGCAGTAGTCAAGATGGGAGATGATGCGGGCATGGACTAGAGTTTTGCTGATTCTTGGTTGCAGAACGTACGGATCTGGAAAATATTTTTGAGTTGAAGTCGGCAGGAAGTGGAAAGGGCTTGGATATGTGGTTTGAAGGATTACCTCGAGACAGCGAGCTTGTGGGACTGGGGAGAGTGGGCAGCCATTTACTGTAATGGATAGGTCTCTTGGGGAAGTCGAGTGAGATCGGGGAAAGATGATAAATTCTGTTTTAGAAATCTAGCAGAGAAGAACGATGAAATAGCAGACAGACATTGTGGGTTTCTGGTTAGTAAGCAGGTGATATCAGGTCCAGAGTGGTCCATCTGTGTACAATCCGCATAGAGGTGATATTGAAAGCCGTGGAACTCTATGAGCTGTCGTGTTGTTCCAGTCGTTTTGAGACGTAGCGGAAAAGCTAGTGTGATGCAGTGATCCCTATTACAGCTAGGGGCGCTGCATGTGCTCCTCAGGATATGCATGGAGGCATATCTGTAGTTGTAATGGTTGAACTAGCCACACACCTCCCACCTATGGGAGTGGCTACAAGTATATAATGTGACCATGTGATTCACATGGGAAAAGAAAATGGATGGACCTGAGTGGTCTGTGTGCCAGGTCCTGGGGGGCCTCTGTGTTGGGAGGTCCTGGGAGTAGGACTAGATCCCTGAAGAGCACATGGGGGAGGCCTTGGACCTGGGGGCCTGTGTGTTGGATGGTCCTGAATAGCGCACAGAGAGGACGCGTGTGCAGAGTCCGTGATGGCACTGCGTTTGGGGAAGCTACAGCCCGTCTGAGGATCTCGACTGTCAGGTGGCCTGGTGAGCAAGGCATTGACCGGGACGGTGATCCCAGTTCGGCAGCTTCCCTGAGAGAGAGAGTACTGACAGGAGTCAGCGTGTGGAGCAGGAGCTCCTGGAAGGTAACCCAGCGTATGGAGAACCATGCAGTCGCCCATGGTAACTGGACGGAGTAAGGTCCAGTATGATTAGAGACTGCAACCATAATGTCGTATGTTGGTGCCTGTTGTGCTCCATGGACATTAATGAACTGTATAGCGTGCAGTCACCCACGATAACTGGACACAGAGGTTCGGCGTGTTTAGTGACCACGTTTCAAAGCCATATACTATGATGTGAAGATTGATGTAAAGACTGTTTAATTGTTCATATTTCTGTGGCTTATGACTCCATAATAAACCACATGGACTGTTAAAGTGAAAACCCGTGCCCAAGTGCTTGAATCCCGTGCCAAGCGAGTGTTCCCCAATACACTCAGTAAGTGCTATCTTACACTAGACACAGAGAATGGGTCGAGGGAGGGCTTTTTGAGGATGGGTATGATTGATTCATGTTTAAAGCATGAGGGGAAAACACCAGTTGTTAGTGATAGGTTGAAGAGATGGGTTAGGGTTTGGATGAAGACTGTGGTGACGTTTGGGATGAGGTGGGGTGGGGTGGGATGGGATCGGGTTGAGTGTACAGGTGGTGAGATGCGATCTGGAGAGTAGAGAGTAAAGTTGATCTTCTGTAATGGCAGAGAAGCTGGTTTTGGAGGAGGCCTGAGTAGTTATTAGGAAGGTCTGTTGGGGCTGTAGGCCAAAGCTTTCTCTGATGTTATCGATCTTCTGCTTGAAGAATGAGGCAAAGTCTTCAGCTGAGATGAGTGGAGAGGGTGGATGTGCTGGGGGAAAGAGGAGAATTGAAAATGTTGAATAGCTTTTTAGATTTGTGAGATAGGAAGGTTATGAGAGTTGAGAAGTAGGTTTGTTTTGCTGCAGCGAGTGTGGTCTTGAAAGTGGTGAGACTGTTTGAATGTGATCAAGTGGGATCATCTCTGCTCAGCAACCCTGGATGCCCTCCTCAGTTCATTAGTCAGGCTGGTGTGCCAGTGTTGTCTGTTGATTGTGCGAGCTTCGGTATGTGTAAGGGGCCAACCAACTAGAGCTTTTGCGGTGTTATAAAAAGCGGCGACAGAATCTGCATTGTGTAAAGGAACTTATGTCTATACTAGATGGTGGCCCGATTCTAACGCATCGGGTATTCTAGAATATGCATGCCCACGTAGTATATTGCCCAGCCACGTATGTAACAGGTTAAAAAAAAGACTTAAAATAAACATACTCACCTTCTGAAGGGCTCTTGTAGTCCTGGCACCTGTGTGCGGTGCACGCGGCAGCTTCCGGTCCCAGGGTTGGTATGAGCGCAGGACCTGTGATGACGTCGTGGTCACATGACTGATGACGTCGCGGTCACATGACCGTGACGTCATGGCAGGTCCTGCTCGCATAGCATCCTTAGCAACGGAACCTGCCGCTTACACTGCCGAGGAACGCGCCACGTCGGAGGGTGAGAATAACGTTTTTTTTGTAACGTTAGATCTTTTTACTATTGGTGCTGCATACGCAGCATCAATAGTAAAAACTTGGTCACACAGGGTTCATAGCAGCGGTTACGGAGTGCGGTACCCGCGGCCCGTTACCGCTGGCATTAACCCTGTGTGAGCAGTGAGTGGAGGGGAGTATGCGGGCGCCGGGCACTGACTGCAGGGGAGTAGGGAGGGACTAATCGGACTGTGCCCGTCGCTAATTGGCCACGGCAGCCATGACAGGCAGCTGGCTTGACCAATCAGCGATGCAGGATTTCTGTTACGGAAGTTGCAGACAGAAAGACAGACGGAAGTACCCCTTAGACAATTATATATATAGAAGAGGGAGAAGGGATTCAGAAAGTAAGTGTGGATCGAGGTGGTTAAGATATTTGCGAGGGTGTGCAAGTTTGTGGAGTGGGCATCGTGCACCTAGAGAAGAGAATGTGAGTAGGGTGTGGTCAGACAGAGGGAGAGGTGAGTTAGAGAGGTTAGATAGGAAGCAGAGGCAGGTTAAGAGGAGGTCCAGTGTGTGGCCATCTTCTTGAATGGTTGCAGAAGACCATTGAGCGAGGCCGAAGGAGGAAGGGAGAGATAGAAGTTTAGAGACAGCTGAGAGGGAAGTGCCAATGGGTATGTTGAAGTCACCCATGATGACAGTGGGGATGTAAGTGGAGAGGAAATGAAGTAGCCAGGTGGTGAAGTGGTCAGAAAATGTGGTGGCTGACCCTGGGAGGGAAGATGGCAGGGGTAAATGACAGCTAGTGGGGGGAGGAGAAGATGCGCACAGAGTGCACCTCAGAAGAAGGGAAGTTTGTTGCAGACAGAGCGAGCGTTCTATAGACCTCCTGTTAGAGGGACTGAGGAAGCAGGGGGGGGAGGGGGCTGGGCAGATGGGGATAAGGTTAGAAAGCTTGCAGAAATGTGTGATCCACCATGGAAGGGAGGTAAAAAGTGACTGTGGGGATGTGGTGAGGAGGACCAGGATTGGGAGAGATATCGCCAGCAGTGAAGAGGAGCGGAGAAGGAGGGGGGGGCTGTCTGTGTTTGGAGACAGAGGATTATATGTTTAGGAACAATTCTGAGGAGGTGGTGAGCTGGATGGCGGGAGAGATGACTAATCCCTACACCTAGTAAGGAACTGGTTAAGTAAACGCTTTGTTTATTATGACTGTGTATCCAGTTACGTTCAGTTCCCTTCTGGTTCAATTCTGATCCAGATCTGCTGCTGGCAGCTCCTGTGTATTCAGCGACCAATGATGTCCCCGAAGTGATCGACAGGGTCCAAGTCCGGACCTCCAGGTGCACGTTTAGGCCACGCAGGCTGCTCACAGTACTATCAGTAACATTAGGCTTGTAGTTAGGGTACCGTCACACAGTGCAATTTTCATCGCTACAACGGTACGATCCGTGACGCTCCAGCGTCGTAACAATATCGCTCCAGCGTCGTAGACTGCTGTCACACTTTGCAATCTACGACGCTGGAGCGATAATTTCATGACGTATGTGCGATGTAGAAGCCGTTGGTTACTATGCGCACATCGTATACGATATATGTTACACCATGCGATCATGCCGCCACAGCGGGACACTAGACGACGAAAGAAAGTTTCAAACGATCTGCTACGACGTACGATTCTCAGCGGGGTCCCTGATCGCAGGAGCGTGTCAGACACTGCGATATCGTAACTATATCGCTCGAACGTCACGAATCGTGCCGTCGTAGCGATCAAAATTGCACTGTGTGACGGTACCCTTAGCTAATACAAGCAGCACAGAGACAGATCAGTGTTTGGCCCAGTGCTGCTTGAGGCCCCTTAGCTGCAGGAGATAGACATGAGTTGTCACATGAGAGACGGCTGCTCCCTTTGAGTAAGTGCTTGACTAATTAAGTAAGCCCATAATGTGTGAAACTGTTTGCTAAGACAAATATCTAATCCTATCCTGCATGACACTGTCAAGGCTCCTGTGCAACCAGAGCAAGCAATAACATCACAACCGGAGTATCTACAAGACCCCAAGAGCAGCCTGTGACCTCACAATATCTACTGGTGGTATTTCTACAGACATTGTTGTACAGGGGTGGAAAGGGGGAAGAGCACAGACATTATTGTGGAGATGGGGAAGAGCACAGACATTATTGTACAGGGGTGGAGAGAGGGAAGAGAACATACATTGTGAAGGGAAAAGCAGATATGGTACAGTAGGGGAAAGAGCACAGACATTCTACAGGTGTGGGGAGAGGGAAGAGCACATATATTATTGTGCAGGGGTGGAGAGGGGGAAGAGCACAGATATTATGGTACAGTAGGGGAAAGAGGGAAGAGCACAGATATTGTTTAGGGGTGGAGAGAGGGAAGAGCACAGACATTGTGAAGGGAAAAGCACAGATATGGTACAGTAGGGGAAAGAGCACAGACATTCTACAGGGGTGGGGAGAGGGAAGAGCACATATATTATTGTGCAGGGGTGGAGAGGGGGAAGAGCACAGATATTATGGTACAGTATGGGAGAGAGGGAAGAGTACATACATTCTACAGGGGTGGTGAGAGGGAAGAGCACAGATACAGGTCCTTCTCAAAAAATTAGCATATAGTGTTAAATTTCATTATTTACCATAATGTAATGATTACAATTAAACTTTCATATATTATAGATTCATTATCCACCAACTGAAATTTGTCAGGTCTTTTATTGTTTTAATACTGATGATTTTGGCATACAACTCCTGATAACCCAAAAAACCTGTCTCAATAAATTAGCATATCAAGAAAAGGTTCTCTAAACGACCTATTACCCTAATCTTCTGAATCAACTAATTAACTCTAAACACATGCAAAAGATACCTGAGGCTTTTATAAACTCCCTGCCTGGTTCATTACTCAAAACCCCCATCATGGGTAAGACTAGCGACCTGACAGATGTCAAGAAGGCCATCATTGACACCCTCAAGCAAGAGGGTAAGACCCAGAAAGAAATTTCTCAACAAATAGGCTGTTCCCAGAGTGCTGTATCAAGGCACCTCAATGGTAAGTCTGTTGGAAGGAAACAATGTGGCAGAAAACGCTGTACAACGAGAAGAGGAGACCGGACCCTGAGGAAGATTGTGGAGAAGGACCGATTCCAGACCTTGGGGAACTTGAGGAAGCAGTGGACTGAGTCTGGTGTGGAAACATCCAGAGCCACCGTGCACAGGCGTGTGCAGGAAATGGGCTACAGGTGCCGCATTCCCCAGGTAAAGCCACTTTTGAACCATAAACAGCGGCAGAGGCGCCTGACCTGGGCTACAGAGAAGCAGCACTGGACTGTTGCTAAGTGGTCCCAAGTACTTTTTTCTGATGAAAGCAAATTTTGCATGTCATTCGGAAATCAAGGTGCCAGAGTCTGGAGGAAGACTGGGGAGACGGAAATGCCAAAATGCCTGAAGTCCAGTGTCAAGTACCCACAGTCAGTGATGGTGGGGGGTGCCATGTCAGCTGCTGGTGTTGGTCCACTGTGTTTCATCAAGGGCAGGGTCAATGCAGCTAGCTATCAGGAGATTTTGGAGCACTTCATGCTTCCATCGGCTGAAATGCTTTATGGAGATGAAGATTTCATTTTTCAGCACGACCTGGCACCTGCTCACAGTGCCAAAACCACTGGTAAATGGTTTACTGACCATGGTATTACTGTGCTCAATTGGCCTGCCAACTCTCCTGACCTGAACCCCATAGAGAATCTGTGGGATATTGTGAAGAGAAAGTTGAGAGACGCAAGACCCAACACTCTGGATGAGCTTAAGGCCGCTATTGAAGCATCCTGGGCCTCCATAACATCTCAGCAGTGTCACAGGCTGATTGCCTCCATGCCACGCCGCATTGAAGCAGTCATTTCTGCCAAAGGATTCCCGACCAAGTATTGAGTGCATAACTGAACATTATTATTTGATGTTTTTTTGTTTGTTATTAAAAAACACTTTTATTTGATTGGATGGGTGAAATATGCTAATTTATTGAGACAGGTTTTTTGGGTTATCAGGAGTTGTATGCCAAAATCATCAGTATTAAAACAATAAAAGACCTGACAAATTTCAGTTGGTGGATAATGAATCTATAATATATGAAAGTTTAATTGTAATCATTACATTATGGTAAATAATGAAATTTAACACTATATGCTAATTTTTTGAGAAGGACCTGTATTATTGTGCATGGGGTGGAGAGGGGGAAGAGCACAGATATTATGGTACAGTAGGGGAAAGAGGGAAGAGCACAGACATTCTACAGGGGTGGGGAGAGGGAAGAGCACAGATATTATGGTACAGTATGGGAGAGGGAAGAGCACAGACATTCTACAGGGGTGGAGAGGAGGAAGAGCACAGATATTATGGTACAGTAGGAGAGAGGGAAAAGCAGACATTGTACAGTGGGGAGAGAAGGAAGAGCAAAGACATTGTGTAGGGGTAGAGAGGGAAGAGTACATACATTGTACAGTGGGGAAGAAAAGCATAGACACTTGTGCAGGGGGGAGAGAGGGAGCGCACATACATTGTGTAGGGTGGAGAAAGGGAAGAGCACAGACATTATTGTACAGGGGTGGAGAGAGGGAAGAGCACAGACATTATTGTACAGTGGGAGAGAGGGAAGGGCAAACATTATTGTACAGAGGTGGCGAGTGGGAAGAGCACACACATTAAGGTACAGTAGGGAAGAGCACAACTAAATACCCAAGATATAAGCATACAAAAAAATTCATACAAAATTCAACTCAAGGGCCATTTAAAGTTAGAGAAATCTGAGAGACTAGAGACAAAGGCAAAACATTAAAATGAAAAGATGAGCTAACCAACTATAATAAGGGAGAACACTATCATAATGGACAGTTATAAATAAGGGAGGGCTCTTGTAATAAAAATTCACAAATAATGACTTACCAGCGATATCTTATACAATACTCTGAGTCACTTTCTGGCATTTCTTCTCCACCTGGTCAATATTTTCCAGCCACAACTCGTCTCTGTAGAGTTTACTGTACAGAATATGTTCACAAGGACCAGTCAGCCCCGTGCCTCGAAGTGCAGTGTGGGTTGAGGGCACCTGATCACGGTGATGACGCCAGTGCCAAGCCGCAGAGGAGGTGAATATAGTGGAGAAAGATAACTGCTGCATGGAGCCAAAGATTCAACAGTTTACTGTAAACAAGGAGTAATGAGTGCCACAGTATAATGGGGCATATTAAAGGGAGACGCTCAGTACAGAGAGGGGTTCAATAGAGCAGAGGGGCAGCGAGGTAGGGGCACTGAGGATAGGACAGCGATGCAGGGGAACCAGTGGGAGGAAGCAGGAGTGAATAGTAACATTGTGGAGGTTATCGTTCATAAGGGAGGACAGTGTTGATAGTATAGTTCATAAGGGCAGACAGTGCGGCGGTTACATTGTATAATGGAGGGCGCTGTGGACAATATACCATAAGTGCCACGACCTGGAGGTCATATTTTGTGCAAAGAGACCATAATCGGAAGAAAAGACCATACAAGTAACTGTCACGTAATAATTTAATGACACTGCACCACAACATTACCAGTGTCTGGCGCCCCTGAGGGGGGTCACATCCCGCCGCCCCGCAACTCATCCAGCATCTCCAAGTTCATAAATAGAATAATAAAATATTTGCAGTGGACAATTACATGAGGCAACAAAAGTGGCGGGCGCCAGCAACACCTGGAAGAAATACTTTCACTCACAGCGATGGCGAGAGTCTGTCAGCAGCACGGAACGGTACATCCCTGGCACACGTATATACAGTGGCCGTCGTCACAGTGAATCCTGATTCTCCTTGTGCAATGAGGCACTCAGTGGGGTAGGGAAACCGTAGGACAGTAGCCCCCCAGGCCAGGGTAGACGACCACATTCTCCCGGAGGGTGGGATACACAGCATGTAGCTTCTGTCACAATGTATTCTGCACCAGTGCGCTCACTGGAAATCCCTGGACGTAGCGTGTCCTGTGCACCAGGACAAAGGTGGTGCCGGCATCTGTGCCAGTCTGGAGGGTAATGAACCAACCTAGATATAGGAGCTCAGAGATGAGTGGCTCCGGGGGGTCTGCTACGTGCCGTCTCGTTGTGCGGCCTCCTCTGTACGTCGTCCTGCTCACTAACCGTCATCTTGGTTGTGTTTTTCTGGCTTCTCGGTCGCCTCCGTTTTAGAGAGTCTGTAGCTGGAGGATCCTGTGCCTGGGAGGCAGCGGTGGCTTTAGTCTCCCGTTTCTCCTGTCGTACCCTCCTGGAGGGGGCTGTCACCTGGGCCGGGAGCGCTGAGGAGTTGTTGATGGAGGACTGGATGGATACAGTTAATCTTCCCCGGTTGGAGCCGCCATTGCCGTTGGCACTGCTGTTACTGTGCGTCTTCACAGGTGGAGGTGTAGGGCCCCTTGATCTCAGGGGTTTCTGGGATCTGGGGTCGACGCCAATATCCACGGTCAGGTTCGTGTACAGGGCCTCCAGCTCTCTGGACAGGCGTGTGTAGGTCAGGGAGTTCATCCCATCTTGAGTCCACATCCTCTGGGTGCGGATCAGCAGATCGAACCTGTGGGAACACAATAAAGTGGTATCAGCCCCTTAAGAGGAATCACATTGTACTGCAGACCAATCCGGCACACGGCTGTCACCATGTAGCCGCACTATCACTCCAGAGCTGAAGTCACTACACGTGTGCAGCAGTTGCATCCAGAGCTAAAGTTACTATCATCTCGCCTTCAGAGCTGCACTCACTATGTTATATTCACATTAGTATAGCATATACACTCCTGTCACATACAGAGCTGAATTCACTATGTCAATGCACAAGTCGCATCCAGATCTGCAGTCACTACACTTGTGCACCAGTCGCATTCAGAGCTGCATTCACTATGCTATAGCCAGGTTAATACATCTTAAATACTCCTGTCACATCATGAGCTGCATTCACTATGTGCATGCACCAGTTGCATCCAAAGCTGCAGTCACTATACTTGTTCACTAGTCTCCTTCAGAGCTGTATTCACTCTGCTACAGCAAGGTTAATGCATCTTATATCCTCATGTCCTATCCACAATTGTAATCGCGGTCCTGCTGCTTCGCTGTTAGCTCTCAGGCTGCAGCCTCTGGTATCTCACCTGCTGTAGTGAATTGTGGAAGATGTAGTGCCACAGCAGTGCATTATGGCATGTCAGCAGTATTTGTCTGTACACAGTGGGCCTGCGTGGCTCATATACAGGCTCCTGGCAGCGCAGGGTCTCTCTGATCCGGATGATCGCTGGCTTCTTACCTTTCCCTTTCTGATCTCATTAGTCCTTCCTGCTCGTTATCCCTGGAGCTGTGAGCCTCCTAATAGACTAGTGCTTACATCAGATCTCTTGTTGCTGACTACTGACACCCCCTGACCTAATACTTCTCACAGCTGGAGGTTTGTTACAGTGTACTGGTGTCAGTAACAATCAGCCCCTGTGTATCAGTGTAATGAGGGGAACTGATTCAATAATTAGAGGAGGATGATGGGTGTCGTTGTCCTCACCGATGAGGGTTCTCCTCATTCCCTCTGTCGCCCTTGTGCTTCACCATCTTGTAATGGCCCACGGACACCGGCGGGCGGCTGATCTTCATTCCTGCCAGACGGACCCTGCGCAGAGAGACAGTGGGTCAGAACCGCAGAGCAAGAGTGACGCCTGCAGAAGGGGCACGGTACTGCAACTACAGGGAGCGCCCCACTGTACTGCCCCTACTGGAGGGGAACGGTAAAGAGGCTGACCCTGGAGGATTAGATACACAATTCATACCCCAGCACGCACTCCTACCTGGTGGCGATGTCGTCATCCTCGCCTCCCCACCCCCAGTACTCATTGGGGAAGCCATTCATCTTCATGTATTGTTCAGGGGTCAGGGCGGACACCCCCCCAAAATACTGTGGATACGGGAGGCTGTGTAGGTGAAGCAGATGATAAATACGGGGCAAGAGGTTGTGAAAAGTCAGCGCAGGCGACAGAGTAGCACACCTAGCCCCTTAACTATGAACTTTTTGGAGTTTTATGCAAACCCTGCCCCTGAACACAGGCCCCACCCATGATTATAGCCATACCACCCCCAAATACATGGTGGTTATATTGTGCCTACATGCAGCCACCACTAGTGGGAGCTCTCTGTAGATTCTAATGGGAGCTACACACCACATGCAGCGAGCGCCTCCCCCGGGGATGACAGATCTACACGGTCCTCACCTGTAACTGAATTTGTTCATGGCGATGGAGGCATGCTTGGGGCTCCAGGGGTCACATACATACAAGTTGTGGTCGTTCTCTGGGATGAGATCCACATCATGAAGGAAAAGGCAGTCCCAGTCCTCGTCCTTCATGGCCTCCTTCACCCCAACGTTCAGGAGCTTAGCCCGATTGAATGTGGAGTTCCCCGACTGTAAAACATGGAGGATGTGAGGCGCGAGGCATGCAAAAACATAAAGATGGAGGTACGTAGGAGTGGGGGCTCCTACCTGATGTATGATGTAGATTCCATATTGCAGCTGCTGGCGCTGCAGGAACGGGTGTAGGTAGTAGAGCAAGTGCCGAAGGTGTGTCTCCCGATTCCGGTGAGGGATGATCACAGCGGTTTTATGTCGCGACTCACAGTTTGGCGGTTGGTACCTACCACCCGTTCTCACCAATGGATTTTTCTCCTGTATCCGGCGGAAGCTGGGGACCCGACTGAAGGTGACTGTTATAGGGCCCACTGGAAAGGAGGAAACACAATCATCTCATGTACATACAGGCAGTATTATAGTAATTATATTCTTATACATAGGGGCAGTATTATAGTAGTTATATTCTTGTACATAGGGGGCAGTATTATAGTAATTATATTCTTATACATAGGGGCAGTATTATAGTAGTTATATTCTTGTACATAGGGGGCAGTATTATAGTAATTATATTCTTATACATAGGGGCAGTATTATAGTAATTTATATTCTTGTACATAGGGGCAGTATTATAGTAGTTATATTGTACATAGGGGGCAGTATTATAGTAATTATATTCTTATACATAGGGGCAGTATTATAGTATTTATATTCTTGTACATAGGGGCAGTATTATAGTAATTTATATTCTTGTACATAGGGGCAGTATTATAGTAGTTATATTGTACATAGGGAGCAGTATTATAGTAGTTATATTCTTATACATTGGAGCAGTATTATAGTAGTTATATTCTTATACATAGGGAGCAGTATTATAGTAGTTATATTCTTGTACATATGGAGCAGTATTATAGTAGTTATATTCTTGTACATAGGAGCAGTATTATAGTAGTTATATTCTTGTTCATAGCAGTATTATAGCAGTTATATTCTTGTACATAGGGGCAGTATTATAGTAATTATATTCTTGTACATAGGGGCAGTATTATAGTAGTTATATTCTTGTACATAGGGGCAGTATTATAGTAGTTATATTCTTGTACATAGGGGCAGTATTATAGTAGTTATATTCTTGTACATAGGAGCAGTATTATAGTAGTTATATTCTTGTTCATAGCAGTATTATAGTAGTTATATTCTTGTACATAGGGGCAGTATTATAGTAGTTATATTCTTGTACATAGGGGCAGTATTATAGTAGTTATATTCTTGTACATAGGAGCAGTATTATAGTAGTTATATTCTTGTTCATAGCAGTATTATAGTAGTTATATTCTTGTAGATTGGAGGCAATATTACATAGTAGTATAGTAGCTGAACTGTATGTGTAGTTTTTTGTTACTTACACAAGTAAGGTGATTTTTCTGGGCACCATGGCAGTAGTCCTCCTATTTGTGTTCGGGGGTGATACGTGGACTGCAGGCGAGTGAGGTTGGTGTAAACATCGTGGGTACGGGTATAGTCAAAGTTTGGCTCTGGAGATCGCCCAAAGATGGATGCCAGGCTGCGCAGACCACCGAATGAGAAATACATCATGAAAGCAAACTGGAAGCCGATCAGCATGGCCAGCGTGCACGGTCGTTCCAGGACACGGCGGATCATATCCTTCTACGGGACACAGACAGCGGTGTTATTTTCTGCACAGTCACTATGAAGCAGAGCAGCTAATTACTCGCACATTTATGGACAGTAAAAGTTTTACCACCTGGCGGCCATATTTACTGACGGAGTACATGATTGTGTAACATCCAGAGAAGGAGCAGGTTCTCCATAGACTGACTAATCCTTAAGTGTGGGGACATTAACTACAAATTATTATAAATGGGAGATAGGGAACTAGTGGAGGTTTGTGAAGTCTCTGCAGCAGCTGGAGTGTGAATGAAGACCACGCCCTACACATGGAGGGCAGGGAGAGAGTGACAGACCCCACACTACACACGGAGGGCAGGGAGAGAGTGACAGACCCCACACTACACACGGAGGGCAGGGAGAGAGTGACAGACCCCACACTACACACGGAGGGCAGGGAGAGAGTGACAGACCCCACACTACACACGGAGGGCAGGGAGAGAGTGACAGACCCCACACTACACACGGAGGGCAGGGAGAGAGTGACAGACCCCACACTACACACGGAGGGCAGGGAGAGAGTGACAGACCCCACACTACACACGGAGGGCAGGGAGAGAGTGACAGACCCCACACTACACACGGAGGGCAGGGAGAGAGTGACAGACCCCACACTACACACGGAGGGCAGGGAGAGAGTGACAGACCCCACACTACACACGGAGGGCAGGTAGAGAGTGACAGACCCCACACTACACATGAAGGACAGGTAGAGAGTGACAGACCCCACACTACACATGGAGGGCAGGTAGAGTGACAGACCCCACACTACACATGGAGAGCAGTGAGAGAGTGTGAGAGATCCCACACTACACATGGAGGACAGGGAGAGAGTGACAGATCCCACACTACACACGGAGGACAAGTAGAAAGTGACAGACCCCACACTACACATGGAGGGCAGGGAGCTGCAGACCCCGCACTACACATGGAGGGCAGAGAGCTGCAGACCCCACACTACACATGGAGGGCAGGGAGAGAGTGACAGACCCCACACTACACACGGAGAGCAGGGAGAGAGTGACAGACCCCACACTACACACGGAGGGCAGGGAGAGAGTGACAGACCCCACACTACACACGGAGGACAAGTAGAAAGTGACAGACCCCACACTACACATGGAGGACAGGGAGAGAGTGACAGATCCCACACTACACACGGAGGACAAGTAGAAAGTGACAGACCCCACACTAAACATGGAGGGCAGGGAGCTGCAGACCCCGCACTACACATGGAGGGCAGGGAGCTGCAGACCCCGCACTACACATGGAGGGCAGGGAGCTGCAGACCCCGCACTACACATGGAGGGCAGGGAGAGAGTCACAGACCCCACACTACACATGGAGGGCAGGGAGCTGCAGACCCCACACTACACATGGAGGGCAGAGAGCTGCAGACCCCACACTACACATGGAGGGCAGGGAGAGATGACAGATCCCACACTACACATGGAGGGCAGGGAGCTGCAGACCCCACACTACACATGGAGGGCAGAGAGCTGCAGACCCCACACTACACGTGGGGGGCAGGGAGAGAGTGACAGACCCCACACTACACATGGAGGACAGGGAAGGTAGTTTGTTCAGGGGTCTTTTCGGTAAGCTGGGTTCTTCATAAAGGCCACAGCTTGTTTCACCATGTGAAGATCTCTTCGCTACAGACATAAATGTTTGCACCGGGTGATAAGAGGCCAGATGCCACCATAACAGGACACCCAGGAGATGAGTGGACGGTATATAATGTGACACTCAGGAGATGAGGGGACTGTATATAATGTGACACCCAGAAAATGAAGGGGAACGGTATATAACGTGACACCCAGCAGATGAGGGGACTGTATATAATGTGACACCCAGAAAATGAAGGGGGACGGTATATAAGGTGACACCCAGCAGATGAGGGGACTGTATATAATGTGACACCCAGGAGATGAAGTGACGGTATATAATGTGACACCCAGGAGATGAGGGGGGGACGGTATATAATGTGACACCCAGGAGATGAGGGGGGGATGGTATATAATGTGACACCCAGGAGATGAAGTGACGGTATATAATGTGACACCCAGGAGATGAGGGGGGACGGTATATAATGTGACACCCAGGAGATGAGGGGGGGATGGTGTATAATGTGACACCCTAGGAGATGAGGGGGGACGGTATATAATGTGACACCCAGGAGATGAGGGGGGACGGTATATAATGTGACACCCAGGAGATGAGGGGGAACAATATATAATGTGACACCCAGGAGATGAGGGGGACGGAATATAATGTGACACCCAGGAGATGAGGGGGGACGGTATATAATGTGACACCCAGGAGATGAGGGGGGACAATATATAATGTGACACCCAGGAGATGAGGGGGGACGGAATATAATGTGACACCCAGGAGATGAGGGGGGACGGAATATAATGTGACACCCAGCAGATGAGGGGGGACGGTATATAATGTGACACCCAGCAGATGAGGGGGGACGGTATATAATGTGACACCCAGCAGATGAGGGGGGACGGTATATAATGTGACACCCAGCAGATGAGGGGGGACGGTATATAATGTGACACCCAGCAGATGAGGGGGGACGGTATATAATGTGACACCCAGCAGATGAGGGGGGACGGTATATAATGTGACACCCAGGAGCTGAGGGGGGACGGTATATAATGTGACACCCAGGAGATGAGGGGGGGACGGTATGTAACGTGACTGATGATGGAGAGCCACATCCTGCTTGTAGCTGGGCAGAGCATTGGAAGTAAGGACCCCAAATCAGCCATCGGCTCCAATCTCCGACCAGGACATGCTGCATTGGAAACAGTCAGCAGGAGAGGTGGCTCCACATCACCAACCACAGTTGCTATGGAAACATGAGCTTCCATAGTGCCAATCAGGGCTGGAAAGTAGGATTGCCCCATTAACTCCTCGCTCGCTTCTAAGTTGAACTAAAAATGTAAAATATCATGAAATACATGGAAATATCCACAAGACGTGTCCAGAGTCGCCGCTGCCACCACACTGGCGAGTCACAAGCAGGTAATGACCAGGAAACGCAAAAAAAAAAAAAAAAAAAAGGAAAATATAAAAATACATGTAAAAGGGACAGCAGCAAAGAGAAACAAAAATATGACATGAAAAAAATGACAAAACAAAGATGGTCCAAATAAAAAAATGAAAAAGCCACTAAAAGATGCAAAATATGACACAAAAAGAAATAAAAAAGCAAAAACTACAAAATATAACAAAATAAAGGTAATATTAGTATATAAAGAGTCAAAATAGAATATTCCATTAGTGAAAAAAGAAAAAAAATATATAAGGACCCACAACATAACCATAAATAAAAAACAGTATTAAATATACAACCAGAAGAGGAAAAAGAAAAAATATTGAAAAAAATAAAGAAGATATAAAATAATAATAAAAAAAAAAAAATCATAAAAAAAGCAATTAGAAAATAGCAAAGAAATAAATAAATCATCGCTGCCGATCCTTCCTCCCCACCTGCTGGGAGTGTGATGGATGCTTCTACTCCCCCATTACATAACAGGCAGTTCCCATTTTTAGGGTATTTTTTGGCGTTTCCCATAGCTCTGCTGTATGCTGTAGCCATGTACAGCTCCATTCTCTCCGCTGCCCAGAAGAGCTTGCACTCCATGCATGGTGGGGCTGATGCTGTCCTCTAGGGGCAGGTGCGGAGCGTTACGCCTGGGGGTGGCGGAGCACTCACCTGCTGATCTTCAGCCCTGGGATCAGAGGTAATAGGGCTGCCAGCAGCAGAACGTCTCTGTCATGGCCTCAGTGTCTCCCCTCCCTTCCTCTTTGGTTCCTGGTCGCTCCTCCCTGCCATCCTCCTCCTCCTCCTCCTCCTCTGCTTCCCCAAACAAGCAGTCAGCTGCAGAGCTGCCCACTGATGCCCCAGGGCCTGCAGGCGGGTCCCCGCTGGCCTCTGGGCACTCACCTGGCCAGTTTGCACCTGTACAGTCAGGTGTGGAGCCACACAGCTTGTTCTTCGGATCAATTTTCAAATTCCTTGGAGTTGACGACGCGAAGGAGCAAATAGGCGAGGCCGGTGCGGACAGACGGGCACGAATCTAGAAGCCTGGCGCCCAATTCTGCACCTGGCACAGGTCGCATTGGTAAACATGTTGCACAAATCTTTTAACGGCGACATTCCATCACGTAGGCCCGATGCGACGGCAACATCAATTTATCCGGAATATTTGATCACCTGGCACCGTCAGGAGGCAGAATTATTCCGGAATCTTACACCGCCGGCAATTATGACAGCAGAATCCTGATGAAAAGAATTAGAATAAAAAATGATTCAATTAGTAAATTTTAAAAAAAAATAAATAAAAATTGAAAACTGAACGAAGAGGAATAGTCCAGCCCTTCCCTCCTGGCTCTTCCCTAGATTTTACAAGATGTTATTCTGTGTATGGCCCTTTAAGGACTAGGTTTGTCGCACGGCTGTCGGTAGATGTATAGGGAGGTGAGAAATCCCGATGAAATGCGGGCTCTTCGTGGTGAAGTGATGGCAGGTGGCGCTGTTTCATGGCGGCGAATGGTCACTGAGCAGAGAGAGAATAAGCCCTGCGTGCAGATGAGGCGCCATCCACGGGACAGCGTGATGGCTGGAATGATACTATCAGTCTCAGCAACTATAACGTAGGGTTAACCCTTTTGATTTCACTTACAATAAGGCCTCTTTCACGTGTCAGTGTCTCCAGTACGTGTGGTGACAGTTTTCACACGCTCCGGAGACACTTACACACGTAGACCCATTCAAGTGAATGGGTCTGTGCACAAGTCAGTGTGTTTCCACAGACCGTGTGTCCGCTTTTTACCAGCAGCATAGGCCGCAAAACATCCTGTACTTGTGCACATGGATGACATCCGTGTGTCATCAGTGTGACACGTCCCGACGCCTGGGAAGCAGCGATATGGTTAGTGCTGTTCCCAGGTGCTGTAGACGGCTCTCCTCACTCGCCCCTGCCCTGCCGGCGATCAGCGCGAGCAGCGGAGAATGATGAGAGCTTTCAAGGGAGAACAATAACAGCAGGAGCAGCTGATGAGGGTATTCATCACCACCGCCTGCACTATAAATAAATGCATGAAAAAAACAGCTTGGGTTCCCCTATATTTTTGATAACCAGCCAGGCAAAACTGAGAGCTAGGGGCTGCAACCCTCAGCTATCTGCTTCAGCAAGACTGGTTATAAAGAATAGAGGGATCCCCACACTGTTTTTTTTTTTTCAATTATTTAAATAAAAAATGGAATGGGTTCCCCCCATTTTCGACATACAGCATTGCTAAAGCAGACAGCCAGGGGCTGGTATTCTCAAGCTGGTAAGGGGCCATGGATACTGGCCCCCCTAGCCTAAAAATAGCAGCCTGCAGCTGCTCAGAATAGGCACATCTATTAGATGCACCAATTCTGGAGTTTTGTCCAGCTCTTCCCAGTTGCCCTGTAGCAGTGGCAAGTGGGGTTAATATTCGTGGGGTTGGTGTCACCTTTGTATTGTCATGTGACATCAGGCCCATGGCTTAGTAATGGAGAGGCGTCAAAAAGACACCTCTCCATTACTAATCCTATAGTTACATGGTAAATAAAGACACAGCCAGAATAAAGTCCTTTATTAGAAATAAAACAAAACACAGTTTTCCATTTTCATTTAAAAACTAGATGGTGGCCCGATTCTAACGCATCGGGTATTCTAGAATATGCATGTCCACGTAGTATATTGCCCAGCCACATAGTATATTGCCCAGCCACATAGTATATTGCCCAGCCACGTAGTATATTGCCCAGCCACGTAGTATATTGCCCAGCCACGTAGTATATTGCACAGTCAAGTAGTATATTGCCCAGCCACGTAGTATATTGCTCAGTCACGTAGTATATTGCCCAGTCACGTAGTATATTGCCCAGCCACGTAGCATATTGCCCAACCACGTAGAATATTGCCCAGTCACGTAGTCTATTGCCCAGTCACGTAGTATATTGCCAGCCACGTAGTATATTGCCCAGCCACGTAGTATATTGCCCAGCCACGTAGTATATTGCCCAGCCACGTGGTATATTGCCCAGCCACGTAGTATATGGCCCAGTCACGTAGTATATTGCCCAGCCACGTAGTATATTGCCCAGTCAGGTAGTATATTGCCCAGCCACATAGTATATTGCACAGCCCACACACTATATTGCACAGCCCGCGCACTACATTGCCCAGTCACGTAGTATATTGCCCAGTCACGTAGTATATTGCCCAGTCACGTAGTATATTGCCCAGCCACGTAGTATATGGCGCAGTCACGTAGTATATTGCCCAGCCACGTAGTATATTGCCCATTCAGGTAGTATATTGCCCAGCCACGTAGTATATGGCCCAGTCACGTAGTATATTGGCCAGTCAGGTAGTATATTGCCCAACCACGTAGTATATTGCACAGCCCGCACACTATATTGCACAGCCCTCGCACTACATTGCACAGTCACGTAGTATATTGCCCAGTCACGTAGTATATTGCCCAGTCACGTAGTATATTGCCCAGTCAGGTAGTATATTGCCCAGCCACGTAGTATATGGCCCAGTCACGTAGTATATTGCCCAGTCACGTAGTATATTGGCCAGTCAGGTAATATATTGCCCAGCCACATAGTATATTGCCCAGTCACGTAGTATATTGCCCAGTCACGTAGTATATTGCCCAGTCACATAGTATATTGCCCAGCCACGTAGTATATGGCGCAGTCACGTAGTATATTGCCCAGCCACGTAGTATATTGCCCATTCAGGTAGTATATTGCCCAGCCACGTAGTATATGGCCCAGTCACGTAGTATATTGGCCAGTCAGGTAGTATATTGCCCAACCACGTAGTATATTGCACAGCCCGCACACTATATTGCACAGCCCGCGCACTACATTGCACAGTCACGTAGTATATTGCCCAGTCACGTAGTATATTGCCCAGTCACGTAGTATATTGCCCAGTCAGGTAGTAAATTGCCCAGTCACGTAGTATATGGCCCAGTCACGTAGTATATTGCCCAGTCACGTAGTATATTGGCCAGTCAGGTAGTATATTGCCCAGCCACGTAGTATATTGCCCAGCCCGCGCACTACATTGCACAGTCACGTAGTATATTGCCCAGCCACGTAGTATATTGCCCAGCCACATAGTATATTGCCCAGCCACATAGTATATTGCCCAGCCACATAGTATATTGCCCAGCCACATAGTATATTGCCCAGCCACGTAGTATATTGCCCAGCCACGTAGTATATTGCCCAGCCACGTATATTGCCAGCCACGTAGTATATTGCCCAGCCACGTAGTATATTGCCCAGCCACGTAGTATATTGCCCAGCCACGTAGTATATTGCCCAGCCACGTAGTATTCACTAGTATTCACACTAGTCAAAGATGAATTCTCATTCTAGTCCCTTGATACGCTGTGACCATGACGGGTGAGAATTCATCTTTGACTAGCCAATTTACTTGCTGCACTTAAAGGTACACATGTGTTTATTTTGTGGTCTATTTGTTCAAAGAAATTGTATTCTCTGGTACGATTTCTGCTGCTAGCGTTTTTCATGGGACTTCTTTTTACCGGTGTCCTTCAGCACTTTTGATATCTGGGTTAATTACCAGTTTATATTTATATTACTATATTTTATAGGTTATTGTCAATGTTGTTACTATTACAAATAATTCGCTTTTGTTTACTTGATATCATTGTTTGACTCGAATTGTTCTAATTTGATATAGTTATACAATCAGTAGATTTGGTTTCCAGTACCATCTCTATGCTGACGACACCCAATTATACACTTCTTCTGTTATCACGCCGACCTTTTTAGTAAACACCAGTGATTGTCAAAAACTGAACTTGTGTTTTCTCCCTCTATTAACCTACCTTTGCCTGACATTGCCATCTCCGTGTGCTGTTCCACCATTACTCCAAAGCAACATGCCCGCTGCCTTGGGGTCATACTTGATTCCGAGCTTTCATTCACCCCCTACATCCGATCACTGGCTCGCTCTTCTTACCTGCATCTCAAAAACATTTCTAGAATTCGCCCTTTTCTTACTTTCGACTCTGCAAAAACTCTTACTGTTTCACTTATTCATTCTCGTCTGGACTATTGTAACTCTCTCTTAGGGCTCCTTTTCACTTGCGAGAAATACGCCGAGTCTCGCAGGTTAAAACCCGGCTGTGCCACCGGCGCTCCAGAGCGGAGCGTGTCGCGGCACAGCAATACATGGAGCTGCATGCTTCGCTCTGGAGTGCCGGCGGCAAAGTCGGGTTTTTACCTGCGAGACTCGGCCATATTTCTCGCAAGTGAGAGGGAGCCCTTAATCGGCCTCGCTCTCACCAAACTCTCCCCACTCCAATCTGTCCTGAATGCTGCTGCCAGGATTATATATTCCTCGCCAACCGTTACACCGATGCCTCTACCCTGTGCCAGTCATTACACTGCCTACCCATCCACTCCAGAATACAGTATAAGGGCTTGTTTCCATTTGCGAGAAACACGTCCGTGTCTCGCATGTGAAAACCAAGCTCTGGCGCCAGCACTCCAGAGCGGCAATACATGGAGCCACACGCTCCGCTCCCAAGTGCCGGCGCCAGAGCTTGGTTTTCACATGCGAGACACGGACGTGTTTCTCGCAAATGGAAACAAGCCCTAAACTTATTACTCTCATCCACAAAGCTCTCCATGGCTCAGCACCACCCTACATCTCCTCTCTGGTCTCAGTCTACCACCCTACCCGTGCCCTCCGTACTGCTAATGACCGGAGGTTAACATCCTCAATAATCAGAACCTCCCACTCCCGTCTCCATGACTTTTCACGTGCTGCGCCAGCACACTGCTGTCAGTTTTGCCGGGCTGGTTACAGAAAATACAGGGGAACCTACTCTGTTTTTTGTCATTTATTAATTTGTAGTGCAGGCGATGGATGATGAATACTCCCATCAGCAGCCACCTGCTTTTGCGGTTATCAGTTGAATATAACTCTCATCATTCTCCCCTGCTTGCACTGATTGCGGGCAGAGCATGATGAAAGCTGTCTTCAGCACCCAGAACTGGGGAACAGTGCTAACAGTTCCGCTGCCTTTCAGGCGCCGGTTCGTGTGGCACTGATACGGCACATGGTTGGTTGCCACACGTGTGCCGTAAGCATTACACACACGGACATTTACATCTCCGGTACTGTGCTGGAAATATCAAAATGTGTGAAACCGGCCTAAGAAGAGAAGCAGCACCCAAACTATATCCCTAGGAGGGCACGTAGATTCTCACAATATGGCTGCACGACAGTCCACATAAGTCACAAGAGATGCTAGCGTGAAGGAGATGCAATTCCTAAAGTGTCCAGGTAAGATATTAACGACGAAAAGTATGAGGCGACAATGCTCAATACTAGGTACAATACAATGGGAACGGGTGGAGAACCCCCAAAATGTACTGCATGGAAATTAAGAATGTCGCCTATCACCAGAGATCAGCGGTGACATCACTGAGAATGCCTCCTATCCATCACTAGAGATCAGGGGTGACATCACTGAGAGTGCCTCCTATCTATCACTACAGATCAGCGGTGACATCACTGAGAATGCCTCCTATCCATCACTAGAGATCAGCGGTGACATCACTGAGAATGCCTCCTATCCATCACTAGAGATCAGCAGTGACATCACTGAGTGTGCCTCCTATCCATCACTAGAGATCAGCGGTGACATCACTGAGAATGCCGTCTATCCATCACTAGAGATCAGCGGTGACATCACTTGAGAATGCCTCCTATCCATCACTAGAGATCAGAGGTGACATCACTGAGTATGCCTCCTATCCATCACTAGAGATCAGCGGTGACATCACTGAGAATGCCTCCTATCCATCACTAGAGATCAGAGGTGACATCACTGAGAATGCCTCCTATCCATCACTAGAGATCAGCGGTGACATCACTGAGAATGCCTCCTATCCATCACTAGAGATCAGCGGTGACTTCACTGAGAATGCCTCCTATCCATCACTAGAGATCAGGGGTGACATCACTGAGTATGCCTCCTATCCATCACTAGAGATCAGCGGTGACATCACTGAGAATGCCTCCTATCCATCACTAGAGATCAGAGGTGACATCACTGAGAGTGCCACTTATCCATCACTAGAGATCAGAGGTGACATCACTGAGAATGCCTCATATCCATCACTAGAGATGAGCGGTGACATCACTGAGAATGCCTCCTATCCATCACTAGAGATCAGCAGTGACATCACTGAGAATGCCGCCTATCCATCACTAGAGATCAGCAGTGACATCACTGAGAATGCCGCCTATCCATCACTAGAGATCAGCGGTGACATCACTGAGAATACCTCCTATCCATCAGATCAGCGGTGACATCACTGAGAATGCCTCCTATCCACCACTAGAGATCAGCGGTGACATCACTGAGAATGCCGCCTATCCATCACTAGAGATCAGCGGTGACATCACTGAGAATGCCTCCTATCCATCACTAGAGATCAGCAGTGACATCACTGAGAATGCCGCCTATCCATCACTAGAGATCAGAGGTGACATCACTGAGAATGCCTCCTATCCATCACTAGAGATCAGCAGTGACATCACTGAGAATGCCTCCTATCCATCACTAGAGATCAGAGGTGACATCACTGAGAATGCCTCCTATCCATCACTAGAGATCAGCAGTGACATCACTGAGAATGCCTCCTATCCATCATTAGAGATCAGCGGTGACATCACTGAGAATGCCTCCTATCCATCACTAGAGATATGCGGTGACATCACTGAGAATGCCGCCTATCCATCACTAGAGATCAGCGGTGACATCACTGAGAATGCCTCCTATCCATCACTAGAGATCAGCAGTGACATCACTGAGAATGCCTCCTTTCCATCACTAGAGATCAGAGGTGACATCACTGAGAATGCCTCCTATCCATCACTAGAGATACGCGGTGACATCACTGAGAATGCCTCCTATCCATCACTAGAGATCAGCGGTGACATCACTGAGAATGCCTCCTATCCATCACTAGAGATCAGCGGTGACATCACTGAGAATGCCTCCTATCCATCACTAGAGATCAGCGGTGACATCACTGAGAATGCCTCCTATCCATCACTAGAGATACGCGGTGACATCACTGAGAATGCCTCCTATCCATCACTAGAGATCAGCGCTGACCACTAGAATGCCTCCTATCCATCACTAGAGATCAACGGTGACATCAATGAGAATGCCTCCTATCCATCACTAGAGATCAGCGGTGACATCACTGAGAATGCCTCCTATCCATCACTAGAGATCAGCGGTGACATCACTGAGAATGCCTCCTATCCATCACTAGAGATCAGCAGTGACATCACTGAGAATGCCTCCTATCCATCATTAGACATCAGAGGTGGCATCACTGAGAATGCCTCCTATCCATCACTAGAGATCAGAGGTGGCATCACTGAGAATGCCTCCTATCCATCACTAGAGATCAGCGGTGACATCACTGAGAATGCCTCCTATCCATCACTAGAGATCAGCGGTGACATCACTGAGAATGCCTCCTATCCATCACTAGAGATCAGCGGTGACATCACTGAGAATGCCGCCTATCCATCACTAGAGATCAGCGATGATATCACTGAGAATGCCTCCTATCCATCACTAGAGATCAGCAGTGACATCACTGAGAATGCCTCCTATCCATCACTAGAGATCAGCAGTGACATCACTGAGAATGCCTCCTATCCATCACTAGAGATCAGCAGTGACATCACTGAGAATGCCTCCTATCCATCACTAGAGATCAGCAGTGCCATCACTGAGAATGCCTCCTATCCATCACTAGAGATCAGCAGTGACATCACTGAGAATGCCTCCTATCCATCACTAGAGACCAGCTGTGACATCACTGAGAATGCCTCCTATCCATCACTAGAGATCAGCGGTGGCATCACTGAGAATGCCTCCTATCCATCACTAGAGATCAGCGGTGACATCACTGAGAATGCCTCCTATCCATCACTAGAGATCAGCGGTGACTTCACTGAGAATGCCTCCTATCCATCACTAGAGATCAGCGGTGGCATCACTGAGAATGCCTCCTATCCATCACTAGAGATCAGCGGTGGCATCACTGAGAATGCCTCCTATCCATTACTAGAGATCAGCGGTGACATCACTGAGAATGCCTCCTATCCATCACTAGAGATCAGCAGTGACATCAGTGAGAATGCCTCCTATCCATCACTAGAGATCAGAGGTGACATCACTGAGAATGCCTCCTATCCATCACTAGAGATCAGCGGTGACATCACTGAGAATGCCTCCTATCCATCACTAGAGATCAGCGGTGACATCACTGAGAATGCCTCCTATCCATCACCAGAGATCAGCAGTGACATCACTGAGAATGCCTCCTATCCATCAATAGAGATCAGAGGTGACATCACTGAGAATGCCTCCTATCCATCATTAGACATCAGAGGTGGCATCACTGAGAATGCCTCCTATCCATCACTAGAGATCAGAGGTGGCATCACTGAGAATGCCTCCTATCCATCACTAGAGATCAGCGGTGACATCACTGAGAATGCCTCCTATCCATCACTAGAGATCAGCAGTGACATCACTGAGAATGCCTCCTATCCATCACTAGAGATCAGCGGTGACATCAGTGAGAATGCCTCCTATCCATCACTAGAGATCAGCAGTGACATCACTGAGAATGCATCCTATCCATCACTAGAGATCAGCGGTGACATCATTGAGAATGCCTCCTATCCATCACTAGAGATCAGCGGTGACATCACTGAGAATGCCTCCTATCCATCACTAGAGATAACCGGTGACATCACTGAGAATGCCTCCTATCCATCACTAGAGATAACCGGTGACATCACTGAGAATGCCTCTTATCCATCACTAGAGATCAGCGGTGACATCACTGAGAATGCCTCCTATCCATCACTAGAGATCAGCGGTGACATCAGTGAGAATGCCTCCTATCCATCACTAGAGATAACCGGTGACATCACTGAGAATGCCTCCTATCCATCACTAGAGATCAGAGGTGACATCACTGAGAATGCCTCCTATCCATCACTAGAGATCAGCGGTGACATCACTGAGAATGCCTCCTATCCATCACTAGAGATCAGCAGTGACATCACTGAGAATGCCTCCTATCCATCACTAGAGATAACCGGTGACATCACTGAGAATGCCTCCTATCCATCACTAGAGATCAGCAGTGACATCACTGAGAATGCCTCCTATCCATCACTAGAGATCAGCGGTGACATCACTGAGAATGCCTCCTATCCATCACTAGAGATCAGCGGTGACATCAGTGAGAATGCCTCCTATCCATCACTAGAGATAACCGGTGACATCACTGAGAATGCCTCCTATCCATCACTAGAGATCAGAGGTGACATCACTGAGAATGCCTCCTATCCATCACTAGAGATCAGCGGTGACATCAGTGAGAATGCCTCCTATCCATCACTAGAGATAACCGGTGACATCACTGAGAATGCCTCCTATCCATCACTAGAGATCAGCAGTGACATCACTGAGAATGCCTCCTATCCATCACTAGAGACCAGGGGTGACATCACTGAGAATGCCTCCTATCCATCACTAGAGATCAGCGGTGACATCACTGAGAATGCCTCCTATCCATCACTAGAGATAACCGGTGACATCACTGAGAATGCCTCCTATCCATCACTAGAGATCAGCAGTGACATCACTGAGAATGCCTCCTATCCATCACTAGAGACCAGGGGTGACATCACTGAGAATGCCTCCTATCCATCACTAGAGATCAGCGGTGACATCACTGAGAATGCCTCCTATCCATCACTAGAGATCAGCGGTGACTTCACTGAGAATGCCTCCTATCCATCACTAGAGATCAGCGGTGACTTCACTGAGAATGCCTCCTATCCATCACTAGAGATCAGCGGTGACATCACTGAGAATGCCTCCTATCCATCACTAGAGATCAGCGGTGACATCACTGAGAATGCCTCCTATCCATCACTAGAGATAACCGGTGACATCACTGAGAATGCCTCCTATCCATCACTAGAGATCAGAGGTGACATCACTGAGAATGCCTCCTATCAATCACTAGAGATCAGCGGTGACATCACTGAGAATGCCTCCTATCCATCACTAGAGATCAGCGGTGACATCACTGAGAATGCCTCCTATCCATCACTAGAGATCAGAGGTGACATCACTGAGAATGCCTCCTATCCATCACTAGAGATCAGAGGTGACATCACTGAGAATGCCTCCTATCCATCACTAGAGATCAGCAGTGACATCACTGAGAATGCCTCCTATCCATCACCAGAGATCAGCGGTGACATCACTGAAAATGCCTCCTATCCATCACTAGAGATCAGAAATGACATCACTGAGAATGCCTCCTATCTATCACTAGAGATCAGTGGTGACATCACTGAGAATGCCTCCTATCCATCACTAGAGATCAGTGGTGACATCACTGTGTGCCTCCTATCCATCACTAGAGATTAGCGGTGACATCACTGAGAATGCCTCCTATCCATCACTAGAGATCAGCAGTGACATCACTGAGAATGCCTCCTATCACTAGAGATCAGAGGTGACATCACTGAGAATGCCTCCTATCCATCACTAGAGATCAGTGACATCACTGAGAATGCCTCCTATCCATCACTAGAGATCGGCGGTGACATCACTGAGAATGCCTCCTATTCATCACTAGAGATCA
The DNA here is from genome assembly GCF_032444005.1 of Ranitomeya imitator. Lineage (NCBI taxonomy): Eukaryota > Metazoa > Chordata > Amphibia > Anura > Dendrobatidae > Ranitomeya > Ranitomeya imitator. Next base: position 659,771,764 of record NC_091282.1, read on the forward strand.
GCGGTGACATCACTGAGAATGCCTCCTATCCATCACTAGAGATCAGCGGTGACATCACTGAGAATGTCTCCTATCCATCACTAGAGATCAGCGGTGACATCACTGAGAATGCCTCCTATCCATCACTAGAGATCAGCGGTGACATCACTGAGAATGTCTCCTATCCATCACTAGAGATCAGCGGTGACATCACTGAGAATGCCTCCTATCCATCACTAGAGATCAGCGGTGACATCACTGAGAATGTCTCCTATCCATCACTAGAGATCAGAGGTGACATCACTGAGAATGTCTCCTATTCATCACTAGAGATCAGAGGTGACATCACTGAGAATGCCTCCTATCCATCACTAGAGATCAGCGGTGACATCACTGAGAATGTCTCCTATTCATCACTAGAGATCAGCGGTGACATCACTGAGAATGCCTCCTATCCATCACTAGAGATCAGCGGTGACATCACTGAAAATGCCTCCTATCCATCACTAGAGATCAGCGGTGACATCACTGAGAATGCCTCCTATCCATCACTAGAGATCAGTGGTGACATCACTGAGAATGCCTCCTATCCATCACTAGAGATCAGCGGTGACATCACTGAGAATGCCTCCTATCCATCACTAGAGATCAGCGGTGACATCTCTAGTGATGGATAGGAGGCATTCTCAGTGATCAGCGGTGACATCACTGAGAATGCCGCCTATCCATCACTAGAGATCAGCAGTGACATCACTGAGAATGCCTCCTATCCATCACTAGAGATCAGAGGTGACATCACTGAGAATGCCTCCTATCCATCACTAGAGATCAGCGGTGACATCACTGAGAATGCCTCCTATCCATCACTAGAGATCAGCGGTGACATCACTGAGAATGTCTCCTATCCATCACTAGAGATCAGCGGTGACATCACTGAGAATGCCTCCTATCCATCACTAGAGATCAGCGGTGACATCACTGAGAATGTCTCCTATCCATCACTAGAGATCAGCGGTGACATCACTGAGAATGCCTCCTATCCATCACTAGAGATCAGCGGTGACATCACTGAGAATGTCTCCTATCCATCACTAGAGATCAGAGGTGACATCACTGAGAATGTCTCCTATTCATCACTAGAGATCAGAGGTGACATCACTGAGAATGCCTCCTATCCATCACTAGAGATCAGCGGTGACATCACTGAGAATGTCTCCTATTCATCACTAGAGATCAGCGGTGACATCACTGAGAATGCCTCCTATCCATCACTAGAGATCAGCGGTGACATCACTGAAAATGCCTCCTATCCATCACTAGAGATCAGCGGTGACATCACTGAGAATGCCTCCTATCCATCACTAGAGATCAGTGGTGACATCACTGAGAATGCCTCCTATCCATCACTAGAGATCAGCGGTGACATCACTGAGAATGCCTCCTATCCATCACTAGAGATCAGCGGTGACATCTCTAGTGATGGATAGGAGGCATTCTCAGTGATCAGCGGTGACATCACTGAGAATGCCGCCTATCCATCACTAGAGATCAGCAGTGACATCACTGAGAATGCCTCCTATCCATCACTAGAGATCAGAGGTGACATCACTGAGAATGCCTCCTATCCATCACTAGAGATCAGCAGTGACATCACTGAGAATGCCTCCTATCCATCACTAGAGATCAGCGGTGACATCACTGAGAATGCCTCCTATCCATCACTAGAGATCAGAGGTGACATCACTGAGAATGTCTCCTATTCATCACTAGAGATCAGAGGTGACATCACTGAGAATGCCTCCTATCCATCACTAGAGATCAGCGGTGACATCACTGAGAATGTCTCCTATTCATCACTAGAGATCAGCGGTGACATCACTGAGAATGCCTCCTATCCATCACTAGAGATCAGCGGTGACATCACTGAAAATGCCTCCTATTCATCACTAGAGATTAGCAGTTACATCACTGAGAATGCCTCCTATCCATCACTAGAGATCAGCGGTGACATCACTGAGAATGCCTCCTATCCATCACTAGAGATTAGCAGTTACATCACTGAGAATGCCTCCTATCCATCACTAGAGATCAGCGGTGACATCACTGAGAATGCCTCCTATCCATCACTAGAGATCAGAGGTGACATCACTGAGAATGCCTCCTATCCATCACTACAGATCAGCAGTGACATCACTGAGAATGCCTCCTATCCATCACTAGAGATCAGCGGTGACATCACTGAGAATGCCTCCTATCCATCACTAGAGATCAGCGGTGACATCACTGAGAATGCCTCCTATCCATCACTAGAGATCAGAGGTGACATCGCTGAGAATGCCTCCTATCCATCACTAGAGATCAGCGGTGACATCACTGAGAATGCCTCCTATCCATCACTAGAGATCAGAGGTGACATCACTGAGAATGCCTCCTATCCATCACTAGAGATCAGAGGTGACATCACTGAGAATGCCTCCTATCCATCACTAGAGATCAGCAGTGACATCACTGAGAATGCCTCCTATCCATCACTAGAGATCAGCGGTGACATCACTGAGAATGCCTCCTATCCATCACTAGAGATCAGCGGTGACATCACTGAGAATGCCTCCTATCCATCACTAGAGATCAGAGGTGACATCACTGAGAATGTCTCCTATTCATCACTAGAGATCAGCGGTGACATCACTGAGAATGCCTCCTATCCATCACTAGAGATCAGCGGTGACATCACTGAGAATGCCTCCTATCCATCACTAGAGATCAGAGGTGACATCACTGAGAATGCCTCCTATCCATCACTAGAGATCAGCGGTGACATCACTGAGAATGTCTCCTATTCATCACTAGAGATCAGAGGTGACATCACTGAGAATGCCTCCTATCCATCACTAGAGATCAGCGGTGACATCACTGAGAATGTCTCCTATTCATCACTAGAGATCAGCGGTGACATCACTGAGAATGCCTCCTATCCATCACTAGAGATCAGCGGTGACATCACTGAAAATGCCTCCTATCCATCACTAGAGATCAGCGGTGACATCACTGAGAATGCCTCCTATCCATCACTAGAGATCAGTGGTGACATCACTGAGAATGCCTCCTATCCATCACTAGAGATCAGCGGTGACATCACTGAGAATGCCTCCTATCCATCACTAGAGATCAGCGGTGACATCTCTAGTGATGGATAGGAGGCATTCTCAGTGATCAGCGGTGACATCACTGAGAATGCCGCCTATCCATCACTAGAGATCAGCAGTGACATCACTGAGAATGCCTCCTATCCATCACTAGAGATCAGAGGTGACATCACTGAGAATGCCTCCTATCCATCACTAGAGATCAGCAGTGACATCACTGAGAATGCCTCCTATCCATCACTAGAGATCAGCGGTGACATCACTGAGAATGCCTCCTATCCATCACTAGAGATCAGAGGTGACATCACTGAGAATGTCTCCTATTCATCACTAGAGATCAGAGGTGACATCACTGAGAATGCCTCCTATCCATCACTAGAGATCAGCGGTGACATCACTGAGAATGTCTCCTATTCATCACTAGAGATCAGCGGTGACATCACTGAGAATGCCTCCTATCCATCACTAGAGATCAGCGGTGACATCACTGAAAATGCCTCCTATTCATCACTAGAGATTAGCAGTTACATCACTGAGAATGCCTCCTATCCATCACTAGAGATCAGCGGTGACATCACTGAGAATGCCTCCTATCCATCACTAGAGATTAGCAGTTACATCACTGAGAATGCCTCCTATCCATCACTAGAGATCAGCGGTGACATCACTGAGAATGCCTCCTATCCATCACTAGAGATCAGAGGTGACATCACTGAGAATGCCTCCTATCCATCACTACAGATCAGCAGTGACATCACTGAGAATGCCTCCTATCCATCACTAGAGATCAGCGGTGACATCACTGAGAATGCCTCCTATCCATCACTAGAGATCAGCGGTGACATCACTGAGAATGCCTCCTATCCATCACTAGAGATCAGAGGTGACATCGCTGAGAATGCCTCCTATCCATCACTAGAGATCAGCGGTGACATCACTGAGAATGCCTCCTATCCATCACTAGAGATCAGAGGTGACATCACTGAGAATGCCTCCTATCCATCACTAGAGATCAGAGGTGACATCACTGAGAATGCCTCCTATCCATCACTAGAGATCAGCAGTGACATCACTGAGAATGCCTCCTATCCATCACTAGAGATCAGCGGTGACATCACTGAGAATGCCTCCTATCCATCACTAGAGATCAGCGGTGACATCACTGAGAATGCCTCCTATCCATCACTAGAGATCAGAGGTGACATCACTGAGTGCCTCCTATCCATCACTAGAGATCAGCGGTGACATCACTGAGAATGCCTCCTATCCATCACTAGAGATCAGCGGTAACATCACTGAGAATGCCTCCTATCCATCACTAGAGATCAGCGGTGACATCACTGAGAATGCCTCCTATCCATCACTAGAGATCAGCGGTGACATCACTGAGAATGCCTCCTATCCATCACTAGAGATCAGCAGTGACATCACTGAGAATGCCTCCTATCCATCACTAGAGATCAGCGGTGACATCACTGAGAATGTCTCCTATCCATCACTAGAGATCAGCGGTGACATCACTGAGAATGCCTCCTATCCATCACTAGAGATCAGCGGTGACATCACTGAGAATGCCTCCTATCCATCACTAGAGATCAGCGGTGACATCACTGAGAATGCCTCCTATCCATCACTAGAGATCAGCGGTGACATCACTGAGAATGCCTCCTATCCATCACTAGAGATCAGCGGTGACATCACTGAGAATGCCTCCTATCCATCACTAGAGATCAGAGGTGACATCACTGAGAATGCCTCCTATCCATCACTAGAGATCAGCGGTGACATCACTGAGAATGCCTCCTATCCATCACTAGAGATCAGCGGTGACATCACTGAGAATGCCTCCTATCCATCACTAGAGATCAGCGGTGACATCACTGAGAATGCCTCCTATCCATCACTAGAGATCAGCGGTGACTTCACTGAGAATGCCTCCTATCCATCACTAGACATCAGCGGTGACATCAATGAGAATGCCTCCTATCCATCACTAGAGATCAGCAGTGACATCACTGAGAATGCCACCTATCCATCACTAGAGATCAGCGGTGACATCAATGAGAATGCCTCCTATCCATCACTAGAGATCAGAAGTGACATCACTGAGAATGCCTCCTATCCATCACTAGAGATCAGCGGTGACTTCACTGAGAATGCCTCCTATCCATCACTAGACATCAGCGGTGACATCAATGAGAATGCCTCCTATCCATCACTAGAGATCAGAGGTGACATCACTGAGAATGCCTCCTATCCATCACTAGAGATCAGCGGTGACATCACTGAGAATGCCTCCTATCCATCACTAGAGATCAGCGGTGACATCACTGAGAATGCCTCCTATCCATCACTAGAGATCAGCGGTGACATCACTGAGAATGCCTCCTATCCATCACTAGAGATCAGCGGTGACTTCACTGAGAATGCCTCCTATCCATCACTAGACATCAGCGGTGACATCAATGAGAATGCCTCCTATCCATCACTAGAGATCAGCAGTGACATCACTGAGAATGCCACCTATCCATCACTAGAGATCAGCGGTGACATCAATGAGAATGCCTCCTATCCATCACTAGAGATCAGAAGTGACATCACTGAGAATGCCTCCTATCCATCACTAGACATCAGCGGTGACATCAATGAGAATGCCACCTATCCATCACTAGAGATCAGCGGTGACATCACTGAGAATGCCTCCTATCTATCACTAGAAATCAGAGGTGACATCGCTGAGAATGCCTCCTATCCATCACTAGAGATCAGCGGTGACATCACTGAGAATGCCTCCTATCCATCACTACAGATCAGCAGTGACATCACTGAGAATACCTCCTATCCATCACTAGAGATCAGCGGTGACATCACTGAGAATGCCACCTATCCATCACTAGAGATCAGCGGTGACATCACTGAGAATGCCTCCTATCCATCACTAGAGATCAGCGGTGACATCACTGAGAATGCCTCCTATCCATCACTAGAGATCAGCGGTGACATCACTGAGAATGCCACCTATCCATCACTAGAGATCAGCGGTGACATCACTGAGAATGCCTCCTATCCATCACTAGAGATCAGCGGTGACATCACTGAGAATGCCTCCTATCCATCACTAGAGATCAGCGGTGACATCACTGAGAATGCCTCCTATCCATCACTACAGATCAGCAGTGACATCACTGAGAATGCCTCCTATCCATCACTAGAGATCAGCGGTGACATCACTGAGAATGCCACCTATCCATCACTAGAGATCAGCGGTGACATCACTGAGAATGCCTCCTATCCATCACTAGAGATCAGCGGTGACATCACTGAGAATGCCTCCTATCCATCACTAGAGATCAGCGGTGACATCACTGAGAATGCCTCCTATCCATCACTAGAGATCAGCGGTGACATCACTGAGAATGCCTCCTATCCATCACTAGAGATCAGCGGTGACATCACTGAGAATGCCTCCTATCCATCACTAGAGATCAGCGGTGACATCACTGAGAATGACTCCTATCCATCACTAGAGATCAGCGGTGACATCACTGAGAATGCCTCCTATCCATCACTAGAGATCAGCGGTGACATCACTGAGAATGCCTCCTATCCATCACTAGAGATCAGCGGTGACATCACTGAGAATGCCTCCTATCCATCACTAGAGATCAGCAGTGACATCACTGAGAATGCCTCCTATCCATCACTAGAGATCAGCGGTGACATCACTGAGAATGCCTCCTATCCATCACTAGAGATCAGCGGTGACATCACTGAGAATGCCTCCTATCCATCACTAGAGATCAGCGGTGACATCACTGAGAATGCCTCCTATCCATCACTAGAGATCAGCGGTGACATCACTGAGAATGCCTCCTATCCATCACTAGAGATCAGCGGTGACATCACTGAGAATGCCTCCTATCCATCACTAGAGATCAGAGGTGACATCACTGAGAATGCCTCCTATCCATCACTAGAGATCAGCGGTGACATCACTGAGAATGCCTCCTATCCATCACTAGAGATCAGAGGTGACATCACTGAGAATGCCTCCTATCCATCACTAGAGATCAGCAGTGACATCACTGAGAATGCCTCCTATCCATCACTAGAGATCAGAGGTGACATCACTGAGAATGCCTCCTATCCATCACTAGAGATCAGCAGTGACATCACTGAGAATGCCTCCTATCCATCACTAGAGATCAGAGGTGACATCACTGAGAATGCCTCCTATCCATCACTAGAGATCAGCGGTGACATCACTGAGAATGCCTCCTATCCATCACTAGAGATCAGCGGTGACATCACTGAGAATGCCTCCTATCCATCACTAGAGATCAGCGGTGGCATCACTGAGAATGCCTCCTATCCATCACTAGAGATCAGCGGTGACATCACTGAGAATGCCTCCTATCCATCACTAGAGATCAGCGGTGACATCACTGAGAATGCCTCCTATCCATCACTAGAGATCAGCGGTGGCATCACTGAGAATGCCTCCTATCCATCACTAGAGATCAGCGGTGGCATCACTGAGAATGCCTCCTATCCATCACTAGAGATCAGCGGTGGCATCACTGAGAATGCCTCCTATCCATCACTAGAGATCAGCGGTGACATCACTGAGAATGCCACCTATCCATCACTAGAGATCAGCGGTGACATCACTGAGAATGCCTCCTATCCATCACTAGAGATCAGCGGTGACATCACTGAGAATGCCTCCTATCCATCACTAGAGATCAGCGGTGACATCACTGAGAATGCCTCCTATCCATCACTAGAGATCAGCGGTGACATCACTGAGAATGCCTCCTATCCATCACTAGAGATCAGCGGTGACATCACTGAGAATGCCTCCTATCCATCACTAGAGATCAGCGGTGACATCACTGAGAATGCCTCCTATCCATCACTAGAGATCAGCGGTGACATCACTGAGAATGCCTCCTATCCATCACTAGAGATCAGCAGTGACATCACTGAGAATGCCTCCTATCCATCACTAGAGATCAGAGGTGACATCACTGAGAATGCCTCCTATCCATCACTAGAGATCAGCGGTGACATCACTGAGAATGCCTCCTATCCATCACTAGAGATCAGCGGTGACATCACTGAGAATGCCTCCTATCCATCACTAGAGATCAGCGGTGGCATCACTGAGAATGCCTCCTATCCATCACTAGAGATCAGCGGTGACATCACTGAGAATGCCTCCTATCCATCACTAGAGATCAGCGGTGGCATCACTGAGAATGCCTCCTATCCATCACTAGAGATCAGCGGTGGCATCACTGAGAATGCCTCCTATCCATCACTAGAGATCAGCGGTGACATCACTGAGAATGCCTCCTATCCATCACTAGAGATCAGCGGTGGCATCACTGAGAATGCCTCCTATCCATCACTAGAGATCAGCGGTGACATCACTGAGAATGCCACCTATCCATCACTAGAGATCAGCGGTGACATCACTGAGAATGCCTCCTATCCATCACTAGAGATCAGCGGTGACATCACTGAGAATGCCTCCTATCCATCACTAGAGATCAGCGGTGACATCACTGAGAATGCCTCCTATCCATCACTAGAGATCAGCGGTGACATCACTGAGAATGCCTCCTATCCATCACTAGAGATCAGCGGTGACATCACTGAGAATGCCTCCTATCCATCACTAGAGATCAGCGGTGACATCACTGAGAATGCCTCCTATCCATCACTAGAGATCAGCGGTGACATCACTGAGAATGCCACCTATCCATCACTAGAGATCAGCGGTGACATCACTGAGAATGCCTCCTATCCATCACTAGAGATCAGCGGTGACATCACTGAGAATGCCTCCTATCCATCACTAGAGATCAGCGGTGGCATCACTGAGAATGCCTCCTATCCATCACTAGAGATCAGCGGTGACATCACTGAGAATGCCTCCTATCCATCACTAGAGATCAGCGGTGGCATCACTGAGAATGCCTCCTATCCATCACTAGAGATCAGCGGTGACATCACTGAGAATGCCACCTATCCATCACTAGAGATCAGCGGTGACATCACTGAGAATGCCTCCTATCCATCACTAGAGATCAGCGGTGACATCACTGAGAATGCCTCCTATCCATCACTAGAGATCAGCGGTGACATCACTGAGAATGCCTCCTATCCATCACTAGAGATCAGCGGTGACATCACTGAGAATGCCTCCTATCCATCACTAGAGATCAGCGGTGACATCACTGAGAATGCCTCCTATCCATCACTAGAGATCAGCGGTGACATCACTGAGAATGCCTCCTATCCATCACTAGAGATCAGCGGTGACATCACTGAGAATGCCTCCTATCCATCACTAGAGATCAGCAGTGACATCACTGAGAATGCCTCCTATCCATCACTAGAGATCAGAGGTGACATCACTGAGAATGCCTCCTATCCATCACTAGAGATCAGCGGTGACATCACTGAGAATGCCTCCTATCCATCACTAGAGATCAGCGGTGACATCACTGAGAATGCCTCCTATCCATCACTAGAGATCAGCGGTGGCATCACTGAGAATGCCTCCTATCCATCACTAGAGATCAGCGGTGACATCACTGAGAATGCCACCTATCCATCACTAGAGATCAGCGGTGACATCACTGAGAATGCCTCCTATCCATCACTAGAGATCAGCGGTGACATCACTGAGAATGCCTCCTATCCATCACTAGAGATCAGCGGTGACATCACTGAGAATGCCTCCTATCCATCACTAGAGATCAGCGGTGACATCACTGAGAATGCCTCCTATCCATCACTAGAGATCAGCGGTGACATCACTGAGAATGCCTCCTATCCATCACTAGAGATCAGCGGTGACATCACTGAGAATGCCTCCTATCCATCACTAGAGATCAGCGGTGACATCACTGAGAATGCCTCCTATCCATCACTAGAGATCAGCGGTGGCATCACTGAGAATGCCTCCTATCCATCACTAGAGATCAGCGGTGACATCACTGAGAATGCCACCTATCCATCACTAGAGATCAGCGGTGACATCACTGAGAATGCCTCCTATCCATCACTAGAGATCAGAGGTGACATCACTGAGAATGCCCCCTATCCATCACTAGAGATCAGCGGTGACATCACTGAGAATGCCTCCTATCCATCACTAGAGATCAGCGGTGACATCACTGAGAATTCCTCCTATCCATCACTAGAGATCAGCGGTGACATCACTGAGAATGCCTCCTATCCATCACTAGAGATCAGCGGTGACATCACTGAGAATGCCTCCTATCCATCACTAGAGATCAGCGGTGACATCACTGAGAATGCCTCCTATCCATCACTAGAGATCAGCGGTGACATCACTGAGAATGCCTCCTATCCATCACTAGAGATCAGCAGTGACATCACTGAGAATGCCTCCTATCCATCACTAGAGATCAGCAGTGACATCACTGAGAATGCCTCCTATCCATCACTAGAGATCAGCGGTGACATCACTGAGAATGCCTCCTATCCATCACTAGAGATCAGCGGTGGCATCACTGAGAATGCCTCCTATCCATCACTAGAGATCAGCGGTGACATCACTGAGAATGCCTCCTATCCATCACTAGAGATCAGCGGTGGCATCACTGAGAATGCCTCCTATCCATCACTAGAGATCAGCGGTGACATCACTGAGAATGCCACCTATCCATCACTAGAGATCAGCGGTGACATCAGTGAGAATGCCTCCTATCCATCACTAGAGATCAGCGGTGACATCACTGAGAATGCCTCCTATCCATCACTAGAGATCAGCGGTGGCATCACTGAGAATGCCTCCTATCCATCACTAGAGATCAGCGGTGACATCACTGAGAATGCCTCCTATCCATCACTAGAGATCAGCGGTGGCATCACTGAGAATGCCTCCTATCCATCACTAGAGATCAGCGGTGACATCACTGAGAATGCCACCTATCCATCACTAGAGATCAGCGGTGACATCACTGAGAATGCCTCCTATCCATCACTAGAGATCAGAGGTGACATCACTGAGAATGCCCCCTATCCATCACTAGAGATCAGCGGTGACATCACTGAGAATGCCTCCTATCCATCACTAGAGATCAGCGGTGACATCACTGAGAATGCCGCCTATTCATCACTAGAGATCAGAGGTGACATCACTGAGAATGCCTCCTATCCATCACTAGAGATCAGCAGTGACATCACTGAGAATGTCTCCTATCCATCACTAGAGATCAGCGGTGACATCACTGAGAATGCCTCCTATCCATCACTAGAGATCAGCGGTGACATCACTGAGAATGCCTCCTATCCTTCACTAGAGATCAGCGGTGACATCACTGAGAATGCCTCCTATCCATCACTAGAGATCAGCAGTGACATCACTGAGAATGCCTCCTATCCATCACTAGAGATCAGCAGTGACATCACTGAGAATGCCTCCTATCCATCACTAGAGATCAGCAGTGACATCACTGAGAATGCCTCCTACCCATCACTAGAGATATGCGGTGACATCACTGAGAATGCCTCCTATCCATCACTAGAGATCAGCAGTGACATCACTGAGAATGCCTCCTATCCATCACTAGAGATCAGCGGTGACATCACTGAGAATGCCTCCTATCCATCACTAGAGATCAGCGGTGACATCACTGAGAATGCCTCCTATCCTTCACTAGAGATCAGCAGTGACATCACTGAGAATGCCTCCTATCCATCACTAGAGATCAGCAGTGACATCACTGAGAATGCCTCCTATCCATCACTAGAGATCAGCAGTGACATCACTGAGAATGCCTCCTATCCATCACTAGAGATCAGCAGTGACATCACTGAGAATGCCTCCTACCCATCACTAGAGATATGCGGTGACATCACTGAGAATGCCTCCTATCCATCACTAGAGATCAGCAGTGACATCACTGAGAATGCCTCCTATCCATCACTAGAGATCAGCAGTGACATCACTGAGAATGCCTCCTATCCATCACTAGAGATCAGCAGTGACATCACTGAGAATGCCTCCTATCCATCACTAGAGATCAGCAGTGACATCACTGAGAATGCCTCCTACCCATCACTAGAGATATGCGGTGACATCACTGAGAATGCCTCCTATCCATCACTAGAGATCAGCAGTGACATCACTGAGAATGCCTCCTATCCATCACTAGAGATCAGCGGTGACATCACTGAGAATGCCTCCTATCCATCACTAGAGATCAGAGGTGACATCACTGAGAAAGTCTCCTATCCATCACTAGAGATCAGCGGTGGCATCACTGAGAATGCCTCCTATCCATCACTAGAGATCAGCGGTGACATCACTGAGAATGCCACCTATCCATCACTAGAGATCAGCGGTGACATCACTGAGAATGCCTCCTATCCATCACTAGAGATCAGAGGTGACATCACTGAGAATGCCCCCTATCCATCACTAGAGATCAGCGGTGACATCACTGAGAATGCCTCCTATCCATCACTAGAGATCAGCGGTGACATCACTGAGAATGCCGCCTATTCATCACTAGAGATCAGCAGTGACATCACTGAGAATGCCTCCTATCCATCACTAGAGATCAGCAGTGACATCACTGAGAATGCCTCCTACCCATCACTAGAGATATGCGGTGACATCACTGAGAATGCCTCCTATCCATCACTAGAGATCAGCAGTGACATCACTGAGAATGCCTCCTATCCATCACTAGAGATCAGCGGTGACATCACTGAGAATGCCTCCTATCCATCACTAGAGATCAGCGGTGACATCACTGAGAATGCCTCCTATCCTTCACTAGAGATCAGCAGTGACATCACTGAGAATGCCTCCTATCCATCACTAGAGATCAGCAGTGACATCACTGAGAATGCCTCCTATCCATCACTAGAGATCAGCAGTGACATCACTGAGAATGCCTCCTATCCATCACTAGAGATCAGCAGTGACATCACTGAGAATGCCTCCTACCCATCACTAGAGATATGCGGTGACATCACTGAGAATGCCTCCTATCCATCACTAGAGATCAGCGGTGACATCACTGAGAATGCCTCCTATCCATCACTAGAGATCAGCGGTGACATCGCTGAGAATGCCTCCTATCCATCACTAGAGATCAGCGGTGACATCGCTGAGAATGCCTCCTATCCATCACTAGAGATATGCGGTGACATCACTGAGAATGCCTCCTATCCATCACTAGAGATCAGTGGTGACATCTCTGAGAATGCCTCCTATCCATCACTAGAGATATGCGGTGACATCACTGAGAATGCCTCCTATCCATCACTAGAGATCAGTGGTGACATCACTGAGAATGCCTCCTATCCATCACTAGAGATCAGCGGTGACATCACTGAGAATGCCTCCTATCCATCACTAGAGATCAGCGGTGACATCACTGAGAATGACTCCTATCCATCACTAGAGATCAGCGGTGACATCACTGAGAATGCCTCCTATCCATCACTAGAGATCAGCAGTGACATCACTGAGAATGCCTCCTATCCATCACTAGAGATCAGCGGTGACATCACTGAGAATGCCACCTATCCATCACTAGAGATCAGCGGTGACATCACTGAGAATGCCTCCTATCCATCACTAGAGATCAGCGGTGACATCACTGAGAATTCCTCCTATCCATCACTAGAGATCAGCGGTGACATCACTGAGAATGACTCCTATCCATCACTAGAGATCAGCGGTGACATCACTGAGAATGCCTCCTATCCATCACTAGAGATTAGCGGTGACATCACTGAGAATGCCTCTAATCCATCACTAGAGATCAGCGGTGACATCACTGAGAATGCCTCCTATCCATCACTAGAGATCAGCGGTGACATCACTGAGAATGCCTCCTATCCATCACTAGAGATCAGCGGTGACATCACTGAGAATGCCTCCTATCCAACACTAGAGATCAGCAGTGACATCACTGAGAATGCCTCCTATCCAACACTAGAGATCAGCAGTGACATCACTGAGAATGCCTCCTATCCAACACTAGAGATCAGCGGTGACATCACTGAGAATGCCTCCTATCCAACACTAGAGATCAGCAGTGACATCACTGAGAATGCCTCCTATCCATCACTAGAGATCAGCGGTGACATCACTGAGAATGCCTCCTATCCATCACTAGAGATCAGCGGTGACATCACTGAGAATGCCTCCTATCCATCACTAGAGATCAGAGGTGACATCACTGAGAATGCCTCCTATCCATCACTAGAGATCAGCGGTGACATCACTGAGAATGCCTCCTATCCATCACTAGAGATCAGCGGTGACATCACTGAGAATGCCTCCTATCCATCACTAGAGATCAGCGGTGACATCACTGAGAATGCCTCCTATCCATCACTAGAGATCAGCGGTGACATCACTGAGAATGCCTCCTATCCATCACTAGAGATCAGCGGTGAAACCTGTATATGCTTCTCTGGGTGCGGGGAGCTGTGTACGCTGTATGGCGCCTTTCACATCCGGATACTTTACCTCCACAAATATTTGCATGACATTTCCATAAGCCGTTGAAGACGTCACTGATTTGTGTGACACAATCCATGTGGCAGGTTGGGGAGCGCAGCAGCAGATCACTGTCCCCTGTAGTGGCTGGAGCCATAGTGACGGTCACCCAGCTTTTCAGACCCCAGAGCTATTATATTTTACTTCAAGGGGAAGTCCTCTATGAACTTACTGCCCCAGGTGTCATCCTCCTCTGCCAGTGTATGTGATCACATGATAGCTTTTCCCAGGTTACACGTCATGTCTGTGATGTGTACTCACCTACTGCCAGACACAGGTGCCGCTCATCACTATATCACTAAGGCCGGTGTCACACTTCCGAGTGCTATGCGAGAAACGCGCGAATCTCTCGCCTCAATACTCGGCACTGCCACTGGCACTCAGGACTGGAGCGTGCGGCGGCATAGAAATACATGCAACTGAACGCTCCTGTCCTGAGTAACGGCAGCAGTGCGGAGTATTAATGCGTGAGTTTCTCGCATTGCACTCACAAATGTGACCTCAGCCTAATAAAGGTGACGGCGTCTGAGCTCCCCCTGCTGGTGACAGGCACAACTGCACATTTATAGGGAAAAAGGTCACTGCAGTGTACCCCAAACCTGTGCAGGACACTGACACTCGGGGTGCAGGATATTTGGGGTGCAGGACACTGACACTCAGGGTGCAGGTTATTTGGGGTGCAGAACACTGACACTCGGGGTGCAGGATATTTGGGGTGCAGAACACTGACACTCGGGGTGCAGGATATTTGGGGTGCAGAACACTGACACTCGGGGTGCAGGATATTTGGGGTGCAGAACACTGACACTCGGGGTGCAGGATATTTGGGGTGCAGAACACTGACACTCGGGGTGCAGGATATTTGGGGTGCAGAATACTGACACTCGGGGTGCAGGATATTTGGGGTGCAGGACACTGACACTCGGGGTGCAGAATATTTGGGGTGCAGGACACTGACACTCGAGGTGCAGGATATTTGGGGTGCAGGACACTGCCACTCGGGGTGCAGGATATTTGGGGCTCAGGACACTGAACCTTGAGGTAAAGAATATTTGGGGTGCAGGACAGTGACACTGGGTGCAGGAAACTGACACTAGAGGGGCAGAATATTTGGGGTGCAGGACACTGAACCTTGAGGTAAAGAATATTTGGGGTGCAGGACAGTGACACTGGGTGCAGGAAACTGACACTAGAGGGGCAGAATATTTGGGGTGCAGGACACTGACACTTCAGGACAATGACACTCGGGGTGCAGGACACTGACATTCAGGGTGCAGAATATTTGGGGTGCAGGACACTAACACTCGAGGTACAGGACATTTGGGGTGCAGGACACTGACATTCGGGGTGCAGGATATTTGGGGTGCAGGACACTGACCCTTGAGGTGAAGGATATTTGGTGCTCAGGACACTGACACTGGGGGTGCAGGACAGTGACACTCAGGGTGCAGGATATTTGGTGCTCAGGACATTGACACTGGGGGTACAGGATATTTGGGGTGCAGGACACCGACACTCAGGTTGCAGGATATTTGGTGCTCAGGACACCGACACTCAGGTTGCAGGATATTTGGTGCACACTACACTGACCCTTGAGGTGAAGAATATATGAGGTGCAGGACAGTGACACTGGGTGCAGGAAACTGACACTAGATGGGCAGGATATATGGGGTGCAGGACACTGACACTGGGGGTGCAGGATATTTGGTGCTCAGGACACTGACACTGGGGGTGCAGGATATTTGGTGCTCAGGACACTGACACTGGGGGTGCAGGATATTTGGGGTGCAGGATATTTGGTCCTCAGTACGCTGACACTCAGGGTGCAGGATATTTGGTGCTCAGGACACTGACCCTCGAGATGAAGAATATTTAGGGTGCAAGACACTAACACTCTGGGTGCAGCATATTTGGGGCACAGGACAGTGACACGTCAGGAATATTTGGTGCTCAGGACACTGACACTCGAGGTGCAGGATATTTGGGGCTCAGGACACTGACACTGGGGTGCAGGATATTTGGTGCTCAGGATACGGACACTCAGGGTGCAAGATATTTGGTGCTCAGGACACTGACCCTCGAGATGAAGAACATTTGGGTGCAGAACACTGACACATGGGTGAAGGATATTTGGGGCTTAGGACACACACTCGGGGTGCACGACACACACTCGGGGTGCATGATATTTGGGGCTCAGGACACTGACCCTTGAGGTGAAGAATATTTGGGGTGCAAGACACACACTCGGGGTGCAGCATATTTGGGGCGCAGGACACTGACACGTCGGGGTGCAGGACACATACTCGGGGTGCAGAATATTTGGTGCTCAGGATACTGACACTCGAAGTGCAGGATATTTGGGGTGCAGGACACTGACACTTGAGGTGCAAGGTATTTCGGGTGCAGAACAGTGACACTGGGTGCAGGAAACTGACACTAAAGGGACAGGATATTTGGTTTGGGGTGCAGGAAACCGACACTCGAGGTGAAGAATGTTTGGGGCACGGGACACTGACATACACTTGGGGGGGAGGGAGGCAGAATATTTGGGGCACGGGACAATGACATTCAGGCGGCAGAATATTTGGGACGCAGGACACTGATTCTTGGGTTGAAAAATAATATTCAGGGCAGCACATACTTGCGGTGCCGGGATTTCCTGGTTAGTGCTGCCCCGGTGGTCCTGTGATAGTGGTGTCCGTGCTCAGTGACCACACAGAGACGTTTCTGGAATGAATGAGACATTTACTTTTTGTCACCCTGATAGCTGACATCTCAGAGTTTCATATAGAAACTCTTTGTACCAAAAATATAGTTAGTAGATGACAGACGGGTGCGAGCTTCATGTGGGGGGGGGGGGGGAGCACAGAGATGGACACGGCCGCACATACCTCAGGAATGAGATATCGGCCCTCGCAGTATGTACCAGTACCCCCAGTATGCACCAGTCCTTGAGTCATCCTCTTCTTTCCTGATCGTGGGAGAGCTGGGAGACAGTCAGCATGCCAATTTTGGGGCTCATCCAGCTTTTCCACACTCCTGTAAAAGGCAAAGCAGCCAGCAGTATTCCCTGGTGCAGCCATACTGGTTGCTTTTCCGGGCTTTGGGAAAGCTGGGTGTGAGCGGTAATGGCAGCCATATTGGTTGTAAAGGTGCAGTTTCTCTATTTTGGCTCCAATCCTAGTAAACAGTAAAGCTATCTCCGAGTTGGCTGGGACTTGTAGTTCCACAGGGGAGGTACGATCAGTCCTGACCTGAAGGCTACACGCACCCTCGTGGTCCCACAAAAAGTCCACATTACAGTCTCCAGTCCAGTGTGACTGAGTCTTTATTGCTTCTATCAAATGGAGAGCAGCGACCACTCCCATTGGTTTATTGACCTGTCAGCTGACATTATAGCCCTGCCCCCGAGGAGCTTCTCACTTCTTTAGGTTGGAGTCCTCAAGCTCGTAGAACAGGACGTACGCCTCGCTGGACTGCACCTGACCCTCGCTGATTGGACTGACCCTGCGGAAGAGAAGGAGACATTACTCCTGCGGTCTGATGGGCAGCTAAAGATGGAAGAGAAGGAGACAGGACTGACCGGGAGTCATTATAGAGGAACCATCCGGACTGGTCCTTACAGTAGGCCGTGTAGTGTCCATAATGCACGCTGCCCGAGTGATTGCACAGAGCATAAAGGTTGTACACAGGACTTCCTGCAAAATAATGTAAAGTCAGCACTGCAACAGCAATAGGGTGCAAGCTCCACTGGCACAGGGTCACCAGAGCACTGGGCGATTACCCCTCCATCACACCAGAGCACTGGGCGATTCCTCCTCCACTAAACCAGAGCACCAGGTGATTGCTCCTCCGTCACACCAGAGCACTGGGCGATTCCCCCTCCACCACACCAGAGCACTGGGCGATTCCCCCTCTGTCACACCAGAGCACTGGGCGATTCCTCCTCCGCTAAACCAGAGCACTAGGTGATTGCTCCTCCGTCACACCAGAGCACTGGGCGATTCCCCCTCCGTCACACCAGAGCACTGGGCGATTCCCCCTCCGTCACACCAGAGCACTGGGCGATTCCCCCTCCGTCACACCAGAGCACTGGGCGATTCCCCCTCCGTCACACCAGAGCACCAGGTGATTCCCCCTCTGTCACACCAGAGCACCAGGTGATTCCCCCTCCGTCACACCAGAGCCGTGGGTAGAAGGACATTAACCCCTGTATTACCATGGGGCAGGACAGACTAGCCCAATGGTATGGTCATACACGTGTGCATTTCCTCGCTCGTCTCAGACTCGCAAGGCTGCAGGTGACTTTCTTCAGTAATCTGCGTGGTTCGGGAACTTCATTTATTAATCCTAATCCGGACATGAGACCTGACACTAAGACTGCGGATCCTGACGAGGAGGGATGAGCGGGGTATCCCACAAGTGAGAGTCCAGATCCCGCCCCTCCCCCGTACCAGCTTTCTCGCTGGCGAATTCCTTGAGGTTGAGTCTCTGCAGTGGGAAATCCACAAACACCGAGCACTTCTTGATGGAGAACCGTGTGGTGGAGAATCTGTTCAGATCTGGGGTAAAAGGTTAAGGGAAAGAAACATGGCGGCAGAGATGGACACGCTGGTGCCCGTGAGTAGGTGGCGCACTATATAAGCAGAGGCGATCAGCGCCCTCTACTGCACGTGTGCAGGATACGAAGGACGAGGATCCGGGGGAAGCGCTGGATGCTCAGCTTCTTTGTGCTTTTTGTCCTTTGCCGGCAGCGGTCGCAGACCTGTCAGAGACCATTATATGATTACTATGTGACAGCACCGGCCTCGTTATGTGTACGCAGCATCCGCACCATTACCGGGGCATTCTCTGAATTCAGCTCCTCCTCCTTGGTGAAGAGCGTGAGGCAGTCCAGGAGGGAGACCTTCCCCCCGCTAAGGCCTTTCTGCGAAGAGAAGACAGGAACAAGGGGTTAACACCACGCTGATCATAGCACAGAGGTAGCAGAGCTGAGACACAACACCACCCAACCGGTCCTGTGTAACACCACTGATGTCACCTGCAGTCCTATGTAACGGCACAGACATTGCCAGCAGTCCTATCTTGGACAGTAGAGCTGCAGGACATGGGACAGCCTCTGGGGGGCGTTACAGAGCACAGCCCACTGTCAGGAAGTTGTAAGAGCCCCACCTGGCACTGACCCACTCTGTAAGGGGTGGGCTTGCCCTTAAAGCTCTCACTCACCTTGGGGATGGGAAGGGACAGGTCACAGAACACCTCGAAGGTCGGCGAGCGGTAGCCACAGGACTGGCACTTCAGGCAGCTCTTCAGTTGACCCACAAAGAGATCTACAGAGGAAACAGCCACAGTCAATGAGTCAAAGGGGCATGCTGGGACTTGTAGTCCAGATACTGCAAGAGTGCAACCTGAGAGGAGATCCAAGAGAATAGCTGTATACATCACTCCACTCACCTCCACAGCTGCAATCACAACCGTTAAACTATTGAAAATCATTATGCAGCTTTGGCTTTGAATGCAGTGCAAAACAAGCTGTAAACTGACAACAAGATAGGTATGCTGCTCCTCATGACAATCTGATCAGTGACTTACCGACCACCTTACTGTCCTCGCGCTCCAGGTATTTCTTCCACATCTGATTAGCTCTTTCATCATCACTAAGAAAAAAGGAAGCTACAAGTCAGAGACCGCCTCGCAAAAAACGAAAACAGAGACTGCCCCGTCCCCGCAGCATCCAAAAACAGAGACCGTCTCACAGTACCCCAAAACACAGACACTGTCCCACAGTACCCCAGAGACTTCCCCACAGTACCCCAAAACAGACTGACCCGCCCCTGCAGTACCGCAAGAGACAGAGAGGCACCCCCACAATACCCAAAAACAGAGACTGCCCTCCCCCTGCAGTACCCCAAAGCACAGAGACTGCCCTGGCACTGCAGTACCTGAAAACACAGACTGCCAATCCCCGCAGTATCCAAAAACAGAGTGTCCCACCCTGCAATACCCAACAGCACAGAGACTGCCCTTCCCCTAAAGTGCCCCAAATCCGGGACTGTCCCGCTCCTGAAATTCCCCAAAACACAGAGACTGCCCAGCCCCAGCAGTGCCAGAAAACAAAGAGGTGCCCCCGCAGTACCCCAAAATAGAGACGGTCTCGCTCCTGCAGTAACAAAACACAGAGACTGCCTGCCCCCAGCAACCAAAAACAGACTGCCCTGCCCCCGCAGTACAACAAAACGGAGAGGCTACCCGCTCCTGCAGTACCCCAAAACAGAGACTGCCCTGCTCCCGTAGTATCTCAAAATAGAGACTGCGCCGCTCTGTAGTACACCAAAACGCAGACGCCCCTGCAGTACCCTCAAAATACAGATTGACCCGCCCCTGCAGTACCCCAACACACAGAGACTGCCCGCTCCGGCAGAACCTCAAAACACAGAGACTGCCAGCTCCTGCAGTACCCCAAAACAGACTACCCTGCCCCCGCAGTACCTCAAAACCCCCCGTAGTAGGCCAAAAACAGACTGCCCCGCCCCCAAAGAGCCCCAAAACAGACTGTCCCATCCCCGTAGTACCCTAAAATACTCTGCCCCAGCAGTACGACAAATCAGAGATGTCCCACAGTACCTCAAAACAGAGACTTCCACACCCCCCGCAGTACCCCAACACAAAGAGACTTCCCTGCCCCCTGCATTACTGAAAAACAGAGACTTCCACGCCCCGTGCAGTACCTTGAAACAGACTGCCACGTCCCGCACAGCACCCCAAAACAGACTGCCCTGCCCTAGCAGTACCCCAAAACACAAACTGCCACACCCCCTGCAGTACCCCGAAGCAGACTGCCCTGTCCCGGCAGTACCCCAAAACAGACAACTACGCCCACGCAGTACTCCAAAACACAGACTGCCATGCCCTCTGCAGTACCCCGAAACAGACTGCACTGGCCCTGGACTAGATTGAAACAAACTGCACTGGCACTGGCCTGGACTGAAATAGCTCATGCACTATTACCAACCACAAAGACAGCCATGCCCCGACACTACACCAAAACATAGAGACTGCTCCACACTACCCTGAAATACAAACCACCCAACCCCCACACGTCGAAACAGAGACTGCCCCGCTTTGAAACACAGACTGCCACGCCCTAAAATACAGACAGCTCTGCCCCTTGGACCCTTAAAATACAGACAGACCCACCCTATGGACCCCTGAAGTACAGAGATCCTCCCTTACCTGAGAAAGTCGTTGGGCTCCACAGACATGGGACGCTTAACATCAGAGAGGATGCTGGGAGTTCTCCTGCACTTCTTGTTGATTTCTGTGTGAATCCTGTCCATGAAGAACTTCAGAAATTCCTGAGCATCCTGCTGACTGGGGAGACATGACAGGTGACATCACCGCGATCAGAGGTGACATCACTGTGATCAGCGGCAACATCACCTGAGAATTACATCATGGGATGCCGCTCTTACCTGTACCCTGTGAAGGACGGGACGTATTTCTGAAATATGGTTCGTAGTCGTGCTGGGTTTGCGGCGTCCGGAGCCTCGGTGCTCCATAATGATGCGATGACATCAGCAAAGGCTGAAAGCAAAAGTGAATGGTAATAACAGCGCCACGTTGGGGTGGTATTATCAGGGCTGTGGACTTGGTAAGCCAACCCCCAATTCCCCCCCGACCGCTCAGTTTTCCTGACTCCCGACCCCAGCAGCACTGGTCACTACTGAGCATGTACATAAAGTGCAGCACAGATTCATCTCATCTACGACTCCCCCGCACTGGTCACTACTGAGCATGTACATAAAGTACAGCACAGATTCATCTCATCTACGACTCCCCCGCACTGGTCACTACTGAGCATGTACATAAAGTGCAGCACAGATTCATCTCATCTATGACTCCACAGCACTGGTCACTACTGAGAATGTACATAAAGTGCAGCACAGATTCATCTCATCTACGACCCCAAAGCACTGGTCACTACTGAGCATGTACATAAAGTGCAGCACAGATTCATCTCATCTACGACTCCCCAGCACTGGTCACTACTGAGCATGTACATAAAGTGCAGCACAGATTCACCTCATGTACTACTCCACAGCACTGGTCACTACTGAGCGTGTACATAAAGTGCAGCACAGATTCATCTCATCTACGACTCCCCCGCACTGGTCACTACTGAGCATCTACATAAAGTGCAGCACAGATTCATCTCATCTATGACTCCACAGCACTGGTCACTACTGAGCATGTACATAAAGTGCAGCACAGATTCATCTCATCTACGACCCCAAAGCACTGGTCACTACTGAGCATGTACATAAAGTGCAGCACAGATTCACCTCATGTACTACTCCACAGCACTGGTCACTACTGAGCATGTACATAAAGTGCAGCACAGATTCATCTCATCTACGAACCCAAAGCACTGGTCACTACTGAGCATGTACATAAAGTGCAGCACAGATTCACCTCATGTACTACTCCACAGCACTGGTCACTACTGAGCATGTACATAAAGTGCAGCACAGATTCATCTCATCTACGACTCCCCAGCACTGGTCGCTACTGAGCATGTACATAAAGTGCAGCACAGATTCATCTCATCTACGACTCCACAGCACTGGTCACTACTGAGCATGTACATAAAGTGCGGCACAGATTCATCTCATCTACGACTCCACAGCACTGGTCACTACTGAGCATGTACATAAAGTGCAGCACAGATTCATCTCATCTACGACTCCCCAGCACTGGTCACTACTGAGCATGTACATAAAGTGCAGCACAGATTCACCTCATGTACTACTCCACAGCACTGGTCACTACTGAGCATGTACATAAAGTGCAGCACAGATTCATCTCATCTACGACCCCAAAGCACTGGTCACTACTGAGCATGTACATAAAGTGCAGCACAGATTCACCTCATGTACTACTCCACAGCACTGGTCACTACTGAGCATGTACATAAAGTGCAGCACAGATTCATCTCATCTACGACTCCCCAGCACTGGTCACTACTGAGCATGTACATAAAGTGCAGCACAGATTCATCTCATCTACGACTCCACAGCACTGGTCACTACTAAGCATGTACATAAAGTGCAGCACAGATTCACCTCATGTACTACTCCACAGCACTGGTCACTACTGAGCATGTATATAAAGTGCAGCACAGATTCATCTCATCTACGACTCCACAGCACTGGTGTCACGATAATGTGAACATGCCATGTTCGAGTATCTACCTAAAAGTACACTGGCTTTTCATACACAGGCTGTGGGCCTTTCTGACCCACCTCTTCCCACTCTGGTGTGTGTGTGTGTGTGTGTGTGTGTGTGTGTGTAACCCAAAACCCTTCATTTCTCCCCCTCCCTCAAGAATTTATATAACTTCAAAGTGAAAGTACAAGTTGAAGCACATGGCAAAAAAAAACCAAGTTTCTTTGTCTTGGTTAATGTAAATATCATAGCACCGATTACTGATAGAAGTGGGACAAATACATTTTTGACATGGGCTTCGGTAGAACTATCAGCCAGTGAGTTTTCTAGGTTCCAGAACCAGCACAATTGAAAAACGGATTACTACGGAACTGGGTCACCCAGCCACCCCATGTCTATACTTAAACAAATCCCTATGGCACGCTGAGCATAACCACAGGGTGTCGTCTTTCTACGAGGTTCCTACGCCAAGATATGTGGGATGATGATTTTTCATACTGCTAAGACAGGGGAGTATCCAGCCTCTAAGTGAGGTCACCACAGGGGGAGGGCTTTGGTTTTAGGCTAGGAAATAACTGAGTGAAGCAGCTGTATTCACGTGCCTTTGTCTGGGATCTAGCTGCTATACAGGGGTGATGCATATGGATATATGCTCGACCATCCACCCACAGCAAACGGTCGGCCATGAGATAAGATAGCAAAGAAATGTAAGTGATTTTTCAATGTTAATCTCATTTTACTTGTAATTTTATTGTACATATGATATTTGTCTTCTTTATAATATCTTTTTATACCTCTGTAAACACTGCCTACCTTTTTTGGAGTAAAATATAAAATTACTAGCTTGTCTCTCCTTGCTCTATAGTGTACGGTCGCGTCCTCTGAAGTGAATTACGCTAGTAATCTGGGTTGGCTCAGGACCCGTTAACCCCTTAAGCCCCAAGGGTGGTTTGCACGTTAATGACTGGGCCAATTTTTACAATTCTGACCACTGTCCCTTTATGAGGTTATAACTCTGGAAGCTTCAAAGGATCTTGGCGAGGGGGCGTGGCCTGAGAGTCCATGTGAGCGGACGTGCGGCTGTGAGCTCCCGCCGCTGTATATTGTAAAATCCTGCAGAGCCGCTGCTGTTTGGTCCCTGAGGGGGCTTACTGGCTGCGGGGAGACTTGGAGAGGCCGGCGGTGCTGTTCGGTAGCGCTGGAACCGACGAACATGACCAGGAGACGGCAGAAGGACGCGGGAGCCGGGGATGCAGGCGCAATCCAAGATGGCGCCGACTTGAGGGAAAAGGCAGACAAGGAGAACGCCGCATGCAGAAAGCGCATGGAGGTAGCGGCAAAGCTCCAGCAGTTTGCGAGAGCGGAGGCCGCAGAGGAGGGAGCCGGAGCTGATACCGAAGAGGAGGAGGAGGAGGAGAGCCCAGCAGGAGAACATGAGGTACAACAGGGGAGAAAGGAGAGTAAAATGGCGGTGGCAGAAGGGGGACCCGAGGAAATGGCGCCAGAAGCTGAGCCTACCCTAAGAGACGTTTTTGCGCTAGTCTCTTCATGTAAACAATCTCTGACCATACAGATACAGGAGGTTAAGGGGGACACAGCCCAGATAAACGCAGCCATGCAGAAGATTGACAAACGTGTGGGGGAGGTAGAGGAGAGAGTGAGCACTGCAGAAGATCATATAGTGCAGCTGCAAAAAGCAGAGAAAAAGTTCACTCAAGCAATAGCTGAATTGGCTGCGAAAAATGAGGACCTTGAGAACAGGTCCAGAAGAAATAATATTCGCATAGTGGGCATCCCTGAAAAAGCTGAAGGGAGGAATCCAACGGAATATATTGAAAAATGGCTGTTAGAGACATTTGGAGATATGGCGCTAACAAAAGTGTTCGCGGTAGAAAGAGCGCATAGGGTCCCGCCGAAACCACCTGTCCCTGGAGCGAATCCCCGTACCATGCTCGCCAAAATTCTAAACTATAGAGACAGAGACATTATACTGAGGAAGGCCAGAGACATGACGGATCTGACAGTTGAAGGCCAAAAGATTGCTATATACCCAGACTATTCTACTCTGGTGCAGAAACAACGGATGATGTTCACGGGTATCAAGAGACGGCTGAGGGAATTGGGTGTGCAGTATTCCATGATGTTCCCAGCAAGACTGAGGGTGGTGGCGTTTGATAAAATTCATTTTTTCCAGAAGCCGGAGGACGCTACCCAGTGGATCGATATTAATGCTAAAAAGCTTAAAGGAAAAGGAGACTGAAACTGTGGGAAGAGTCTGAAGTTGTTTACTTATCTGTCAGTTGGAAAAGAGTCATGTGATTGACAAACCAGGGGGTATGGGTGGTGAAGAAGGGAGCTGGATTGTATTAAGTTAATGGGATGGTGTAATGGTTGCTGGGAAAGGGGGAGGAAGGGTATGCGGCATATTTTAAGTGTATGCAGGCTTCTTGTGTGTGCAAATAATTCTAAGTTAAAATGTTTTGAGAACGTTATTTTTCAAAATGTCTGAAATCCTGTTATGTACAGTGGTGGGAGGAGGGTTGGGAAGGTAATGCCAAACGGAGTGTTCGCTATGGGCGATGATGCCCCACTCTTGGAAAGAGGTGGAATGGTTAGATGTGAGGGGGGAAGGGTGGGAGGGGGAGTTGGGAAGGGGGGGGGGGGGGGGAGGGTAGTTAGACAGCCTGAGCTCAAAATTGATGATACTTATAGTGAAGATGAGCCAAGTGATGGGGACCCGTTTTAAGATTTTGTGCTGGAATGTGAGAGGCCTAGGGGAGAAATCTAGACGTGCTGCGTGTTTGCAATATGCAAGAGACCAAAGGGCCTCAATGATATGCTTGCTGGAGACGCATTTGGTAAGGGAAAAAGTGGATGTTTTGAATAGACGATGGATCCAGAGGGGATATCATTCTACCTTCTCCACGTATGCAAGAGGAGTCTCAATCTTGGTTCCAGCGGGAGTTCAGTATGAGGAGGTGAAGGTATATGTGGACGTGGAGGGACAGTATGTACTATTACGGTGTATACTGTATGGAGTGATGCTGTGTGTTGCCGCGATGTATATTCCGCCTCCCTACTCTAGCAGGAAGATTAGAGAAGTAATGGAGCGAGTGGAAAAATGGGGACCGACACCGTTAATAATTATCGGAGATCTAAATAACATCTGTGATGAATATTGGGATAAAAATAAAAATACTCAGAATAGGTCGGAGGGACACATAACAACATTTGGCACCTATATACAGGAGATAGGTTTGATTGATCTGTGGAGGGTTAGACATGTGGGGGAGAGAGGGTACTCATGTTATTCACCGGCACATGCCACACTCTCTAGAATCGATATGGCTCTGGGTAACAGGATCTTGGACACACTGGTTGGGGAGGTGAGATATCTGCCAAGGGCCTTGTCGGACCATAGTCCAATTGAAGTAGAGGTTAGATTGGAGGGGGCTCGCTCGCTAAGTGGGAGAGAATGGAAGATTCATCCTAATTGGTTACAGAGTATTGAGTTGGAAAGTATAGGACGGGAGGTGGCGGAATTCTTTCTCTTAAATGATGGAAGCGCCGACGCTCTTACAATTTGGGATGCAATGAAGGCGTACCTGAGGGGACTACTGTTTAGGGACATTAGTAGGTGTAAGCGGAGGACGAGAGAGGTAGAAAAAGCGGCAGTTGAGGAGTTGAAGGAAGCAGAGGATGGGATGGCCACACTGGGAACCCCTGAGGCAGAGAAAAGAATGAAAAACGCACAAAATCATTTGGAAAAAATTCTGCTAGGTAAAGCTGAGAGGAAACGAGATTTCCAAAGGGTATTGTTCTATCAGGAGGGAGAAACAGTGGGACATATGCTGTCGGTAGTGGCTGCTGCTCAGAGAGGGTCTTCATATATACACTCTTTGGACTCTGCTAGTGGAGGTAAAATAACGGAAACACCTGAAATTTTGAGAGCCTTTGCGGACTTCTATGCAGATTTGTATTCCTCTCGGGTTGGTGAATCGGTCGAGGATGCACTGACTTTCTTGGAAGGTCTGGATTTGCCGAGACTGAGTGAGGCAGATAGGGAGAGCCTTGAGGCCCCTATCACTGAGGAGGAATTGAGTCGGGCATTGATGTCTATGGCCAATGGGAAGGCGCCTGGGGTCGATGGGTTACCCGCTGAGATCTATAAAGGGTTGGCAGAAGTGTTGATTCCTAGATTAAAAAT
The DNA here is from genome assembly GCF_032444005.1 of Ranitomeya imitator. Lineage (NCBI taxonomy): Eukaryota > Metazoa > Chordata > Amphibia > Anura > Dendrobatidae > Ranitomeya > Ranitomeya imitator. The sequence continues at coordinate 659,799,884 of NC_091282.1, forward strand.
GGTATTGGAGGAAGCTAGGTCTTGTGGGCGCTTGCCAGCCTCTATGAGAGAGGCCATAATAGTGGTCATTCCAAAGGAGGATAAGGACTTGGGGAAACCGGAGTCGTACCGCCCAATTTCTTTACTAACAATTGATGTCAAGCTTCTGGCCAAGGTGTTGGCTCTCCGCCTCTCTAGTGTTATTGCGAGTCTGGTGCATTCGGACCAATCTGGCTTTATGCCGGATAGATCAACGGCGATCAATTTGCGGAGGTTATATGTAAATTTGCAGGTAGAGTCTGATAACTGTGGTCGAAGAGTGATTGTATCGTTAGATGCACACAAGGCGTTTGACAGCGTCGAATGGGGGTACCTCTGGCAGGTGCTGGAATGTATGGGGTTTGGCCCGCAGTTTGTGGCCTGGATACAGCTGTTGTACTCATTACCATCCGCCAGAATTAGAGTAAATGGGGAGCTATCTCGTCCTATAGGGCTGGCTAGGGGTACTAGGCAGGGATGCCCGCTGTCACCCCTCCTGTTCGCGTTGGCTGTAGAACCTCTTGCTGCTAAGATTCGGCAGTCGGATGGGGTCCCTGGGTTTAGGTATGGCAAAGTAGAGGAAAAAATAGCGTTATATGCGGATGATGTTTTGCTGTTCCTGGAGGATCCAGACAATTCACTAAGAGGGGCCGTTGAAATTGTTGAGAGATTTGGTACTGTGTCGGGACTAACAATTAATTGGGATAAGACGGTTCTTTTTAGAGTGGATGACGTAGGAGAGAATGTGAGTGAGGATGTTGGGGATGAGAGGCTGAAGGTGGTTTCCCAATTTAAATATCTTGGAATATGGATTTCGGTGCCGGTGGCGGAGTTTCTGCAAAGAAATTTGACTCCTGTTATGGGGGTACTCAAGGCAAAGGTAGACGCCTGGAATAAGCTACATCTATCGGTCGTCGGTAGGGTAAACCTTATTAAAATGGTCCTTATGCCCAAAATTCTTTATGTTCTGCATAACGCACCAATTTGGATCCCTCGGGGGAAGTTCAGGCAGATTAATGCCCTCTTTAGAAGTTTGATATGGGGTAGACAATATCCACGTATTAGCTTGGAGACGCTTCAACGACCCAAGGAAGATGGTGGTTTGGCTTTGCCCAACCCGGAAATATACTTCCTTGCGGCCCAGAGCCAGCATTTGAAGGGCTGGGCGCGAGGGGCGTCATCCAGTGCAGTACAACAGCTATTGGAAGAGGTGACGGACCGACGACCGATGGCCAGGTGTTTGGAGGATGGCTCATTGGGCGCGCTGGGGAAAATATACCCAACCCTGTTCCTGATTCGTAAATTATGGAATAGACTAAGGCAGATTCGTGGGGTTACAGGGTTGACTAAATTCACACCGATATGGTCTAACCACAACTTAAAGGATTTTGAGGCCCTGGGAGGATTGATGGAATGGCAGAATAAGGGAATTTGCTTTGTTCACCAGATAATCCAGCAGCAGGAGCTGAAGTCCTTTTCCCAATTGCAGGAAGAATTTGGTTTGCGATCCACAGGGGAATATCAGTATGCGCAGATGAGACATGCCTTTAGAGCTCAGAATAAGAAGGCTGATATCAGGGTTCAAGATGATATAGTGTTGGAGTATGTGTGTGGTGAGGGTACTACAAGGGGAGTTATTTCCACTCTGTATAAGGACCTTATGCACACATTTCTGCTAGATTTCCCTATAAAGGCGAGAGCTAAGTGGGAGAGAGAAGTGGGGCCGATGGAAAATGAAACCTGGGAATCGGTGATGGAGTGGGTTCCGCGACTATCCTTGAGTGAACCATATAGGCTCTCGCAGCTATACATTTTGCATAGGGTATATAAATCTCCGGAAGTGTTATACAAAGCGGGATTGCGTGCCAATTCTGGGTGTCCGAGGTGTGCGAGTGAGAAGGCAGGAATATATCACATGATGTGGACGTGTCCGAGACTGGCTGCCTTTTGGGTGGTGGTTTTGAGCCGGGTTGAAGCAGCATATAAGTGCAGAGTTGTTAGAGACCCGATAGTATGTGTGCTGGGATATGTGGAAGAAATTGGAGTTGACAATACTTGGAAGATTGCAATCGCTAGGCTACTCTACATGGCCAGGAAAGTAATAGCACGAAACTGGATAAACGCGGAACCACCTGTGAGAAGGGAATTTCTCCAATATGTTCAACATGGTCTAAAATTGGAAAAGGGGGTGTACAGTAAAAGGGGGAAAATAGAACTCTTTAATAAAATATGGTCTCCTTGGCTTGATTTGGATTGAGGAGTATAGGCGTCGTGTTTCCTAAGACCTGGAAGAGGATAAATTACATGAGGCAGATAATGCCTCGGTGGGGTGGAGATTGAGACTGAGCTGTCTTATGGGGGAGGGGGGTAGTTGGGGTAATGTTGGGGTTTATTAAAGTAAGAAAATGTGTATCTGATATAATGCAATGTAAATGGCATTCTGTTGTTCTTTTTTTTTTTTTTTTTTTTTTATATTGTTAATAAAAATCTATTTAAATCAAAAAAAAAAAAAAAAAAAGGATCTTGGCGATTCTGACATTGTTTTCTCGTGACATATTGTACTTCATGATAGCGGTAACATTTCTTCGATATAACGTGCGTTTATTTATGGAAAAAACAAAATTTGGCGATTTTCCAAATTTGAATTTTGATGCCCTTAAATCACAGAGATATGTCACACAAAATAATTAAGAAGTAACATTTCCCACATGTCTACTTTACATCAGCACAATTTTGGAACCAAAATTTTTTTTTGTTAGGGAGTAATAAGGGTTAAAAGTTGACCAGCAATTTCTCATTTTTACAACACCAATATTTTTTAGGGACCACATCACATTTGAAGTCATTTTGAGGGGTCTATATGATAGAAAATAATGAAGTGTGACACCATTCTAAAAACTACACCCCTCAAGGTTCTCAAAACCACATTCAAGAAGTTTATTAACCCTTCAGGTGTTTTACAGGAATTTTTGGAATGTTTAAAAAAAAAATGAACATTTAACTTTTTTTCACAAAAAATTTACTTCAGCTCCAATTTGTTTTATTTTACCAAGGATAACAGGAGAAAATGGACCCCAAAAGTTGTTGTACAATTTGTTCTGAGTACGCTGATACCCCAAATCTGGGGGTAAACCACTGTTTGGGTGCATGGCAGAGCTCGGAAGGGAAGGAGCGCCTTTTGACTTTTCAGTGCAAAATTGACTGGAATTGAGATGGGACGCCATGTTGCATTTGAAGAGCCCCTGATGTGCCTAAACATTGAAACCCCCCACAAGTTACACCATTTTGGAAAGTAGACCCCTATGGAACTTATCTAGATGTGTTTTGACAGCTTTGAACCCCCAAGTGTTTTACTACAGTTTATAACGCAGAGCCATGAAAATTCTTTTTTTTTTTTTTCGTCACAAAAATTATTTTTTACATAGAAACAAAGAACCAAAGAAAGCAGCACTCACCCCAATTCTTCAGATGTGAACAAGTCCTTTAATAGGCATGGCACAATCTTCCAAACTTGGTACAGTACAGGCTACGGCATGAGAGGGAGGCGGTGCGGGAGGGTGCAGTGACGAGACAGACGACGGCCGTTTCGCGCGGAGGCGCTTCTATGGGTCCATGGACCCGTAGAAGCGCCTCCGCGCGAAACGGCCGTCGTCTGTCTCGTCACTGCACCCTCCCGCACCGCCTCCCTCTCATGCCGTAGCCTGTACTGTACCAAGTTTGGAAGATTGTGCCATGCCTATTAAAGGACTTGTTCACATCTGAAGAATTGGGGTGAGTGCTGCTTTCTTTAGTTCTTTGTTTCTATGTGGATTATCCTATTCTTTAAGCAAGCACCTCCCTACCTTCAGTGGAAGCTTGATCCGTCCAGCCTTCTATTGGGATTTTTCCCCCGCAGCTGCTTTGATTCACAAAAGCTCCTTCAGTGCCGATCAGCTGTGTTTCTTCTTCGCCTGAGCAAAATTATTTTTTAGCCCCAAGTTTTGTATTTTCCCCAGGGGTAACAGGAGAAATTGGACCCCAAAAGTTGTTGTCCAATTTGTCCTGAGTACGTTGATACCCCATATGTGGGGGGAACCACCGTTTGGGTGCATGGCAAAGCTCGGAAGGGAAGGAGCGCCATTTGGAATGCAGACTTAGATGGATTGGTCTGCAGGCGTCACGTTGCATTTGCAGAGCCCCTGATGCACCTAAACAGTAGAAACCGCCCACAAGTGACACTATTTTGGAAACTAGACCCCCCAAGGAACTTATCTAGATGTGTTGTGAGAACTTTGAAAACCCAAGTGTTTCACTACAGTTTATAACGCAGAGCCGTGAAAATAAAAAATAATTTTTTTCCCACAAAAATGTTTTTTTAGCCCCCCAAATTTTTATTTTTCCAAGGGTAACAAGAGAAATTGGACCCCAATAGTTGTTGTCCAATTTGTCCTGAGTATGCTGATACCCCATATGTTGGGGTAAACCCCTGTTTTGGCGCACGGGAGAGCTCGGAAGGGAAGGAGCACTGTTTTACTTTTTCAACGCAGAATTGGCTGGAATTGAGATTGGACGCCATGTCGCGTTTGGAGAGCCCTGATGTGCCTAAACAGTGGAAACCCCCAATTCTAACTGAAACCCTATCCCAAACACACCCCTAACCCTAATCCCAACCATAACCCTAACCACACCCCTAACCCTGATACACCCCTAACCCTAATCCCAACCGTAAATGTAATCCAAACCCTAACTTTAGCCCCAACCCTAACTTTAGCCCCAACCCTAACTGTAGCCCCAACCCTAGCCCCACCCCTAACCCCAACTATAGACCTAACCCTAGCCCTAATGGGAAAATGGAAATAAATACATTTTTTTTATGTTTCCCTAACTAAGGGGGTGATGAAGGGGGGTTTGATTTACTTTTATAGCGGGTTTTTTTAGCGGATTTTCGTGATTGGCAGTCGTCACACACTAAAAGACGCTTTTTATTGCAAAAAATATTTTTTGCATTACCACATTTTGAGACCTATAATTTTTCCATATTTTGGTCCACATAGTCATGTGAAATCTTGTTTTTTGCGGGACGAGTTGACGCTTTTATTGGTACCATATTTGGGCATGTGACATTTTTTGATCGCTTTTTATTCCGATTTTTGTGAGGCAGAATGACCAAAAACCAGCTATTCATGAATTTCTGTTGGGGGTGGGGGGGGGGGGGGGGGCGTTTATACCGTTCCACGTTTGGTAAAATGGATAAAGCAGTTTTATACTTCGGGCCAGTACGATTACAGCGATACCTCATTTAGATTTTTTTTTATGTTTTGGCGGTTTTATACAATAAAAACTATTTTATAGAAAAAATAATTATTTTTGCATCGCTTTATTCTGAGGAGTATAACTTTATTTTTTTGCTGATGATGCTGTATGGCGGCTCGTTTTTTGCGGGACAAGATGATGTTTTCAGCAGTACCATGGTTATTTATATCCGTCTTTTTGAACGTGTGTTATTCCACTTTTTGCTCGGTGGTATGATATTGAAGTGTTTTTTGCCTCGTTTTTTTTTTACGGTGTTCACTGAAGGGGTTAACTAGTGGGCCAGTTTTATAGGTCGGGTCGTTACGGACGGCGTTGAGAATTACTGTTCCCGCCTGAGTGGGAGTAGTTATATCGCCCTCGCTGCAGCGTGCCCAATAGCCAATACATAACAGGCAGCCTTTCTGGCGACTAATTACCCTAGGTGCAGTACCCTGACTGACCTGAGGTTAAGGTGGGCGCCAGAGAGCTGCAAGTTCCAAACTGGATCTGGGAAGTGGGTTATAGATAAATCCCCTTCAGAAAAACCCAGGGTCAACCAAACAACCCCGGTTTATGACAAATTGGTGTGAGTAGTGGGGATGATAAAGGTATCCTCCCGGTGAGCCATGACATGTTGGTGGCAGCGCGGTGGGATTCCTGACAACTGGTCACTACTGAGCATGTACATAAAGTGCAAAACAGATTCATCTCATATACGACTCCACAGCACGGCCTCACCACTGAGCATGTACATAAAGTGCAAAACAGATTCATCTCATCTACGACTCCACAGCACTGGTCACTACTGAGCGTGTACATAAAGTGCAGCACAGATTCATCTCATCTATGACTCCACAGCACTGGTCACTACTGAGCATGTACATTAAGTGCAGCACAGATTCATCTCATCTACTACTCCACATCACTGGTCACTACTGAGCGTGTACATAAAGTGCAGCACAGATTCATCTCATCTATGACTCCACAGCACTGGTCACTACTGAGCGTGTACATAAAGTGCAGCACAGATTCATCTCATCTACGACTCCACAGCACTGGTCACTACTGAGTATGGACAAAAAAATCCAGCACAGATTCATCTCAGCTATGACTCCACAGCACTGGTCACTACTGAGCGTGTACATAAAGTGCAGCACAGATTCATCTCATCTACTACTCCACAGCACTGGTCACTACTGAGCATGTACATAAAGTGCAGCACAGATTCATCTCATCTACCACCCCACAGCACTGGTCACTACTGAGCATGTACATAAAGTGCAGCACAGATTCATCTCATCTACGACTCCACAGCACTGGTCACTACTGAACATGTATATAAAGTGCAGCACAGATTCATCTCATCTACGACCCCACAGCACTGGTCACTACTGAGCATGTACATAAAGTGCAGCACAGATTCATCTCATCTACGACTCCACATCACTGGTCACTACTGAGCGTGTACATAAAGTGCAGCACAGATTCATCTCATCTACGACTCCCCAGCACTGGTCACTACTGAGCATCTACATAAAGTGCAGCACAGATTCACCTCATCTATGACTCCACAGCACTGGTCACTACTGAGTATGGACATAAAGTGCAGCACAGATTCATCTCATCTACGACTCCCCAGCACTGGTCACTACTGAGCATCTACATAAAGTGCAGCACAGATTCATCTCATCTATGACTCCACAGCACTGGTCACTACTGAGTATGGACATAAAGTGCAGCACAGATTCATCTCATCTATGACTCCACAGCACTGGTCACTACTGAGTATGGACATAAAGTGCAGCACAGATTCATCTCATCTACGACTCCACAGCACTGGTCACTACTGAGCATCTACATAAAGTGCAGCACAGATTCATCTCATCTATGACTCCACAGCACTGGTCACTACTGAGTATGGACATAAAGTGCAGCACAGATTCATCTCATCTATGACTCCACAGCACTGGTCACTACTGAGTATGGACATAAAGTGCAGCACAGATTCATCTCAGCTAAAAGCCGAGATCTTTAGATTAGAAACAGAACAGACATTTATAGGACATTTCATGACTTTCCCAAATTCTTATGAGAACATTTACAGCACATCCTGAATTGTATTACTGCATCCAATGTATTATATATTTTAGGAGTCGGTCCGTTTTATACCGACTTCACCAAAACAAAAAAGACCCCGACTCTACAGCCCTGGGTATTGTAGTGCTGGGGGAGGGGCTGTGCATGAATGTCGTACCCTCTGTGAGTTCCTGCGACGTCCTGCTGCTTACTGGCTGCTCGTGGCGGTACTCCTGGCGGAGGACGTAGTCTCGGAGCGGTCGCGTGCTGCTGAGACACTGGAGGACGGCGTTCAAGAAACACTGTGGGAAACAGACACGTCGGCTCAGATACAGATGGCTGTATCCAGCAGTCAATTAAAGGGAAAGTATCACGAGACTGTAATACAAGAAACTACTAGAGCCCCTTGGAGTCAGGACCCCCCTACAATGAGCTGTCAATCAGCAGCTCAGATACAGTCCAGATCAGAGGTGTGTAACATCCTGCATGTGGCAATGAGGTGGGTGCAGAACAGCAGACATGCTAAAATTTGTAGTCTCACACTTTACACACAAACAGCTCACTCACCGTATTGCCTAGATTTCGCAGTCCGACGTGTCCGGAGCCGAGGACGGGAGTCGGCTGAGGAGAGAAGAGACAGCGGGGTCAGTATAGGCACGACTTACAATCACGGCATGGCAGGCAGCGCTGCTGATACCTCGCTGGTCATCAGTAAGAGACCCATCATGGCCGTATGGACCACAGACTCGGAGATGTCCACCTGCTTCAGATCAGCCAAGGTGCGCTGCAGCTTCTGCGGGAGCTCCACCAGCCCCTGTCCCTGCAGCCCGGGCATGGTGCGGGTGCCAGCCTGCAGTGCCCGCTGTCAGCAGCCTTTGCAGGGATTAGAGTAGCGCTGGCGTGGCTGCCTCATCCGGATTGTGGCTGACGATACAAGGTGCCTCACGGCTCATCTCATGGGGATTAATTAGCTGGGGGGGAGGGGCGCACGCTGCCGCACACGGGGCGACCTTGGCAGCAGGAGGAGGCAAGAATGTGCCAGGAGACGGTGATGAGGCACACATGGTGTGGGGAACTACAACCCCCAGCATGCACTGGCAGAGAATGCTGGATCGCCATGGGTTGTGGGTTCAGTCACAGAAGGTGGGATACTCACCGGAGAGGGCGGGGGCTTCTCTTGGCTCTTGACATCGGGGGTCTTGCTGTCATTTGGGGGTCTCTTTGGGGTGATACATTGCCTCTCCAGGCTGGGCAGCGCCCCGCCTCGCTGCAGGGAGCTGCTCCTCCTCAGCACGGCACTGTCCAGTGGCGGTTTCCGGCTGGTGGACGCACTCCTCTCTCTAGCCGGACCCTTGCTGCTGTCCCTCTCCGTCATCTCTCTCAGGTCCGTGTGGCTGACGGATTTAGACCTGGAGAGACTCCCTATCGCCAGGCGCGGAGAAGGCGTTGGCGGTTTGGTGGCAGCCGGGGCAGCAGCGGTGACTTTGATCAGGTGATTGGCTTTCAGTGGTCCCTTCTTGCCGACTGTCTCCGCCCGCTGGTTGCTGCGTCCGCGCTCCGGCTTATTCCTCTCCTCCCGGACAGGAGGAGGGGGCAACGGACGCAGTTTGGGAGCAGTGCTGCCATTGGGGAGGAGTGTGCTGCAAGGGGAGCAGCGCTCCTGGCTGACAGTCCTCAGCGAGGTGATCGCCCGGCCGGGTACAGCGGACTGTGAGGAGACGGCGGCCGGGTGACGACTCCGCGCAAATCTGGACTCAGCGGCCGGGGGCATTGCAGATCTGGTAGAGAGAGGGGCCCTGTGGAAGACAGGGAGGGACACAGATAAAGGTGCCGCACCGCACATGGGGGAGGATGACAGACGCTGGTGCTCCCAGGGATGGGGGTCCTACCTCATTGTCAGCAGCAGATCTGGGGGCCGCTCTCCCCTCACATCTTTGCGGCCTATGAGACAAACGGAGGTTATACGGCAAGGGAGGGTCTATGTCACGTACAGGAGAGAAGCAGGGGAGAGGAGTCCTATACAGGAGGAGAGGGAGAAGAGTCCTTTACAGGAGGAGGGGGAGAGGAGTCCTATACAGGAGGAGAGGGAGAAGAGTCCTTTACAGGAGGAGGGGGAGAGGAGTCCTTTACAGGAGGAGGGGGAGAGGAGTCCTTTACAGGAGGAGGTGATAGGGGCGTCCTATACAGGAGGAGGGGAGAGGAGTCCTTTACAGGAGGAGGGGATAGGGGCGTCCTATACAGGAGGAGGGGAGAGGAGCGTCCTATACAGGAGGAGGGGAGAGGAGCGTCCTATACAGGAGGAGGGGGAGAGGAGCGTCCTATACAGGAGGAGGGGGGAGAGGAGCGTCCTATACAGGAGGAGGGGGGAGAGGAGCGTCCTATACAGGAGGAGGGGGAGAGGGGCGTCCTATACAGGAGGAGGGGGGAGAGGAGCGTCCTATACAGGAGGAGGGGGAGAGGGGCGTCCTATACAGGAGGAGGGGGAGAGGGGCGTCCTATACAGGAGGAGGGGGAGAGGAGCGTTCTATACAGGAGGAGGGGGAGAGGGGCGTCCTATACAGGAGGAGGGGAGAGGGGCGTCCTATACAGGAGGAGGGGAGAGGGGCGTCCTATACAGGAGGAGGGGGAGAGCGGCGTCCTATACAGGAGGAGGGGGAGAGGAGCGTCCTATACAGGAGGAGGGGGAGAGGAGCGTCCTATACAGGAGGAGGGGGGAGAGGAGCGTCCTATACAGGAGGAGGGGGGAGAGGAGCGTCCTATACAGGAGGAGGGGGGAGAGGAGCGTCCTATACAGGAGGAGGGGAGAGGAGCGTCCTATACAGGAGGAGGGGGAGAGGAGAGTCCTATACAGGAGGAGGGGAGAGGAGCGTCCTATACAGGAGGAGGGGGAGAGGAGCGTCCTATACAGGAGGAGGGGGAGAGGAGCGTCCTATACAGGAGGAGGGGGAGAGGAGCGTCCTATACAGGAGGAGGGGTAGAGGAGCATCCTATACAGGAGGAGGGGGAGAGGGGCGTCCTATACAGGAGGAGGGGAGAGGGGTGTCCTACACAGGAGGAGGGGGAGAGGAGCGTCCTACACAGGAGGAGGGGAGAGGGACGTCCTATACAGGAGGAGGGGAGAGGCATCATATACAGGAGATGGGGGGCGTCCTATACAGGAGGGGGGAGGGACATCCTATACAGGAGGAGGGGTGTCTTATACAGGAGGAGGGGTGTCTTATACAGGAGGAGGGGTGTCTTATACAGGAGGAGGGGAGGGGCATCCTATACAGGAGGGGACTCATACAGGAGGGGAAACCTATACAGGAGGAGAAGAGGGTCGTCTTATACAGGAGGAGGGGAGTCCTATACAGGAGGAGGGGAGGGGCATCTTATACAGGAGAGTCCTATACAGGAGGAGGGGAGGGGCGTCTTATACAGGAGGAGGGGAGGGGCATCTTATACAGGAGAGTCCTATACAGGAGGAGGGGAGGGGCGTCTTATACAGGAGGAGGGGAGGGGCATCTTATACAGGAGAGTCCTATACAGGAGGAGGGGAGGGGGGTCTTATACAGGAGGAGGGGAGGGGCATCTTCTACAGGAGGGGAGGGGCATCCTATACGGGAGGAGAGGAGGGGCGTCTTATACAGGAGGGGAGGGGCGTCTTATACAGGAGGAGGGGAGGGGCATCTTCTACAGGAGGGGAGGGGAGTCTTCTACAGGAGGGGAGGGGCATCCTATACGGGAGGAGAGGAGGGGTGTCTTATACAGGAGGAAGGGGCCATCTTATACAAGAGAAGTGGGCCATCCTATACGGGAGGAGAGGGGCGTCCTACACAGGAGGAGAGGCATCATATACAGGAGGAGAGGGGAGTCCTATACTGGAGGAGGGGAGCGGCATCCTATACGGGAGGAGGAGAGGGGCGTCTTATACGGGAGGAGGGGAGGGGCGTCTTATACGGGAGGAGAGGAGGGGCGTCTTATACGGGAGGAGAGGAGGGGCGTCTTATACGGGAGGAGGGGGGCATCATATACAGGAGGAGGGGGGCGTCATATACAGGAGGAGGGGGGCGTCATATACAGGAGGAAGGGGCCATCCTATACAAGAGAAGTGGGCCATCCTATACTGGAGGAGAGGGGAGTCCTAAACAGGGGGGTCCTATACAGGAGGAGGGGAGGGGCATCCTATACGGGAGGAGGGGGAGAGGAGTCCTTTACAGGAGGAGGGGGAGAGGAGTCCTTTACAGGAGGAGGGGATAGGGGCGTCCTATACAGGAGGAGGGGAGAGGAGCGTCCTATACAGGAGGAGGGGAGAGGAGCGTCCTATACAGGAGGAGGGGGAGAGGAGCGTCCTATACAGGAGGAGGGGGGAGAGGAGCGTCCTATACAGGAGGAGGGGGGAGAGGAGCGTCCTATACAGGAGGAGGGGGGAGAGGAGCGTCCTATACAGGAGGAGGGGGAGAGGAGCGTCCTATACAGGAGGAGGGGGAGAGGAGCGTCCTATACAGGAGGAGGGGGAGAGGAGCGTCCTATACAGGAGGGGGAGAGGAGCGTCCTATACAGGAGGAGGGGGGAGAGGAGCGTCCTATACAGGAGGAGGGGGGAGAAGAGCGTCCTATACAGGAGGAGGGGGGAGAGGAGCGTCCTATACAGGAGGAGGGGGGAGAGGAGCGTCCTATACAGGAGGAGGGGGAGAGGAGCGTCCTATACAGGAGGAGGGGGAGAGGAGCGTCCTATACAGGAGGAGGGGGAGAGGAGCGTCCTATACAGGAGGAGGGGGAGAGGAGCGTCCTATACAGGAGGAGGGGGAGAGGAGCGTCCTATACAGGAGGAGGGGGAGAGGAGCGTCCTATACAGGAGGAGGGGGGAGAGGAGCGTCCTATACAGGAGGAGGGGGAGAGGAGCGTCCTATACAGGAGGAGGGGGAGAGGAGCGTCCTATACAGGAGGAGGGGGGAGAGGGGCGTCCTATACAGGAGGAGGGGGAGAGGGGCGTCCTATACAGGAGGAGGGGGAGAGGGGCGTCCTATACAGGAGGAGGGGGAGAGGGGCGTCCTATACAGGAGGAGGGGGAGAGGAGCATTCTATACAGGAGGAGGGGGAGAGGGGCGTCCTATACAGGAGGAGGGGAGAGGGGCGTCCTATACAGGAGGAGGGGAGAGGGGCGTCCTATACAGGAGGAGGGGGAGAGCAGCGTCCTATACAGGAGGAGGGGGAGAGGAGCGTCCTATACAGGAGGAGGGGGGAGAGGAGCGTCCTATACAGGAGGAGGGGGGAGAGGAGCGTCCTATACAGGAGGAGGGGGGAGAGGAGCGTCCTATACAGGAGGAGGGGAGAGGAGCGTCCTATACAGGAGGAGGGGGAGAGGAGAGTCCTATACAGGAGGAGGGGAGAGGAGCGTCCTATACAGGAGGAGGGGGAGAGGAGCGTCCTATACAGGAGGAGGGGGAGAGGAGCGGGGAGAGGAGCATCCTATACAGGAGGAGGGGGAGAGGGGCGTCCTATACAGGAGGAGGGGAGAGGGGTGTCCTACACAGGAGGAGGGGGAGAGGAGCGTCCTACACAGGAGGAGGGGAGAGGGACGTCCTATACAGGAGGAGGGGAGAGGCATCATATACAGGAGATGGGGGGCGTCCTATACAGGAGGGGGGAGGGACATCCTATACAGGAGGAGGGGTGTCTTATACAGGAGGAGGGGTGTC